>NC_142928.1:37453290-37635790 GCF_046866305.1 Octopus bimaculoides
AAAAGACAGTAGGTCTCTTGTGAAGAAATCACCTGCATTTTTGGTTTTTAGGTAAGATTCATCCACTTACTAGGAGAATATTTTTGGTCATGTGGGTATGATTTGAAAACCTCCATCTTGGAGTTTAGGTAAACTTTCTGGTTGAAGAGAGTTCTTTAGTACATTACATGCAGATTCTGCAATTCTTACTACCATTTCAATATGGTATGCAGCTTTCAATCAATCTCTAGCTTGGTAGACTCTCTTTCAAAATCTATTGGTTCCTGATTAATGTTTAGCTTATCCTGGATCACGTCTTGAAGGAACCGTTTCATACGCTGACATGCCGTGATTGCCGTGATTGCATGTCAATTTAAGTTAAGCAAGGTCATGAGATTTCTACAGATTTTAGCATATAGTGAGAAGAGACTGCAAACAAACTCATTTTACAGTGGAACTTTTTTTATAGGAGCAATGTAATACTCTATTTGCTGTCATTTGTATGCAGGGTCTCATATTGGATAGGAGCCATTCTGTTGAATATTTCCTTTCCAGAGAATAAATTTCCTCTTGCTTAAACATTTCGCAAAGCTGATATATATACATATATATATATATATATATATATATATATATATATATATATATAAGCAATGTTAATTCTCTAAATGAAGTATTAACAGTAACTGCACGATAAAGTGAAGTATATTGCCACTTAAGTGTGGCTGACCCCATTATATATATATTGTAGCTGAGTAGTAGGAAGTTGTGTTATTATAAGTCAGCTTACCGTTCAGCTTGCAGAAGGGCAATTAAGAACTAAAATCTAGATTCAGTAACCTCTTAGAAATTAACAATGGACATGTTTGCATTTATGATGATCTTAATACAGAAGGAATTAAGAATATGGAACAGGACTATTCTGAATCTATCAAGGTTATTACTATTTGTGCCACTGGATATAGCCACGGTGTCATCTTTGATATAGCCAAATGTGGTTGTTGGGAATTTTCTGCTTAGGGCACCTAGAATGCTTAGTTCTGTGTTCTAAAATGTCATCACTGTCAAGCGATCCCATTCTCACATCAATGGAGTCATCCAGATTCAGCTGACCCAGGTTGATTCTTTGTTGAAGAAGAGGATCTTTCTGGCGTGTATAACTTTCTCTACGCCTCTACATTTAATGTCAATGTATACCTTAGCAAATCGAGTACCTTACATAATAGCTCTCTGTTATATATGGGTAAAAATCCATATATCGAATTAATTTTGTCTTGCTCCTCTAGTTTTTGTCTAAGAACCATGAAATGGCTTTGATGGTGTTCGGCCGTAGACTCTAGTGAGAAGCTTTCATATCATCATCAATCATCATTTGTAAATGTTTGTCCACTGTGTCAATATCTGGTTTAGCGGAGTCTATTAAAACACAGCAGTTGTCTTTGAAGTTGAAATTTGAAGTGTAATCATTAATGTCGATGAAAACATTTTGATCGTCCTAAGATGAATGTCGTCTCTAATTCATTTCCTCATTTGGAACAGATATTTATTTTATCATACAATCTTGTCACGGCCAAACAACGAGAGGTTGTATGACAGTATCCATGAGGTTGCTCCACTTACCAAACTAGCAAATGTATCTTTTTCAAATCACATTCCATTATCTAATGTGGTCTTGGATCGCTATGTATGAACTAAAGAAGGGATAGTGTACACTGTTAGAATGACTTTGGTTATATGTCTTTCGAATCAGAACTGACTTCGAATAGACAACAACCAAATCTACATCAGAAACTTCAGGTCACCAAAGTAATTAAGTAAATTTTTGTTCTGCATTGAAGATATGTATCCTAACTCAACTCTCTCTACAGTCAATGTATTTTGGTTCGTTGGACTTTTATACCAACGCTATTGACTCAAATGTAGAATTGTTATTTTGAACTGCCTGCATCTGTTTATCTCTTCAACTCCCCAAATTTCACATTGACATATCAACTTTCCAAATGCTCTTGACCTCTTTTAGAATGTTAAACCTAACCTTTCTATCCTACTTTAAAAGTCTTTAAGATCATCTGATTTAATGTCATAAAATCATATGACCACTACCTAATCAAGGCAATCCCTTAATGTCATTCTTCCGCTTAGTAACTTCTTTATTGTCCATCTCATACAATCCAAGTAAATAAACAGAACTCTGTCAAATATATGCTGACTCCTCACTGCAGCAAATATGTATCACAACTGATCCAGGGAAAACAGTGTAGCAACTGACCGATATCAAACTTTTTGTTATTGTACCTCACATCTTTCACGCAATTTCACCAATAGAAGTACACAACCAGCAAACGCCCAAAGAGTTCCCCTACAACTGCATTGCAATTAAATAGTATTTGAGCATGGTTATGCTACCTGAAAAAAAGAAGAAAAAAAGAAATAACAGCAGCAATTGTAAAGTATCCATTCACCATTGAATCATTTCGAGCAAACACTTTCTCACATCAAATCGTTATGGAATTTGTCAAGAAAATCTCAACCACATTTGCTGAATCTTCTTACGTTACAATAATGAACCAAGAGAGTTCTATACATAGAAATTCTGCAGCAAAGGTGGTCGTATTCAATTCCATTGTACTTCGAATATGCTACACCGTGGACATATGACAAAATCTTTCACAAACCTGCCTTTCCTAGCGCTACATATAAACACTTTCCAATGGTGGGAGCTTTCCCTCCGTTACTCACACTTAGCAATGTAGCCACTGCTGACGAGGTTCCATAGTTTCTCTTAATACAAAATTCTCAAACCTTCTTTTCTCTAACATGATCTACCTCACCGTATGAGCACATAAGATTTGGTCGCTCATAGCACCCTTATTCTCTCTTAAAAAGGGACGGACATACTGTAAAAGGAGGTTCTAAGACATGCTAAAACGTGCTGAGTTTGTTACGGTTTGAATGATTTTGATCATAGGTCTATTCAATCAAGGATCACTTAGGACTAAACAACAACACTAGCAGCAATATAGGACAGCTTATCCCATTCTGTAGATGGACAACATATCCGATCTCAACTGCGGACCTCTCTCTTGACGTCTTATAATGTATGAAATGCTCCACGAACACATCCTCTTGCGTAAATTAAAATTTTGATTGACCAACAGTATTGCTTATACTGTACAACATATACCGAAGTCCTGCTCAGCAATGTAACAAAACCAGTAGTTCTCTAATTCTTACAGTGGTCGTATAGTGGTTGTTTTCATAGGCTGAGTTGCCTTATAATTCTTAACCTTTATGCTGGCATAAGTATCTCTGATTTTTACCGATTTATCTATACAGAATACGACTTCAACCCGATGAAATGTGTTTGTCCTTGACATCGATCAATAAATACCACCTGGTTTGTACCTCTTATACAAGAAATCTGCTACTGCACAACTTTCTTGCAGTATGCGTTTTAGTCCTCCCTATCACATATCTACAAATTATGGTGTATGTCTGAGCTTGATTTTTGCCTACAGTAGTTTACCTCTTGAACATCGATCCTAATTAACTGATGCAGCCTTTCATTTTCCTAAATCTTTTACAAAGATGTCATCCATGTTCTGTGGAGACACTTCATGACATTGCTAATAGGAAACTAATGGCTTACAGATTGCAATCATTTTCCCTAAATTTCTCATCTCTGCCGTTTCACACTTCCTAAACCCACCACTAGACATGTTCCTCAGTCATTCTTCCCTAAAACCGCATCCCTCAGGAACCACCTCCCGCACACATGTTAAGTTTTTATTTTTTACCTAGCATCAACTTATAGAAGTTCAAGCTGGATATCAACAATATTGACCTCTCTAGTTTGAGAAGGCCTGCAAAGGCTATTAGCATCGCTTCTTGCCTTATGCATAAATAATAAATAATGGATTGCACACACGTACGCGCACGCACACGCACTTGCACACACACACACACACACACACACACACACACACACACACACACACACACACACACACACACACACACACACACACACACACACAAACATACTCACATAAGTCATCAACACAACTAAAACTTGAAATGCAATATTGATTTCTACGTACACCACGTAGTCTTGAATTTTAGATGAGAAGATAAAAGATTGTGTTACACTCAGATCTTTCTCAAGGGCATTAATAATGTAAGCGAAATGATTTAGCAACCTTTTGGAATTGAAAATGGATATATATTTCTATTAGTTTACTTCTTTTTATTTTACGGTGTTTGTTACTTTTAAGTAAAGTATTAATTGCATTCAGTAGACTGTATCTCTTCGTGGTTCTTAATTAAAGCTATGTGGACTGGGCCCTTGAGAATACAGTCTTCGCTATAGGTAAAAAAAGGAAAAAAACCGAAAAAACAGAACACTACTGACTATTTATTAACCATAAAATCTTTGACTGGCAGACAGGTATCTTTTGAATGAGCAACATGTGACTCTCAATATTAAAAGATATAGGAGACGAACGTAATAATATCGAATATAGAATTATAGATAGTGGTAGTTAATGAAGCAACATTAATTACCAGATAAGTTGAAAAAGATAAGGAAGTAATATTAAAGAAAGAATCTCTCCCTCTTAACAAATCATAGTTAGAAAATATCACAATCTGTATTTTTTATGATTTATTGAATATTTGTAATTTCGAGATTTTTACATGTTCAAGTAATGCTTTACATTAGATTCAATTTGACATCAATGAATTTTGTTAGTTCTGTTCTCCTGAGGATATACAAAGAGATAAAGTACAAAACATTCAAGTCTAGTTCAAACAACTTTTTACCACCTTTCTTGAGGCTATATATGAAATGGTGATTACTTATGTCATCTTAACCCCTAGGTTAACAGAGAATTTTGGTATAAATTTCTTTGCACTTTTCTTATTTTGTCAGGAGGGAACTTATATTTACTGACATTGGATAGCTCAAGTAGCTTCTTAAAAAGGAAGAACAGTCTACAATATCGATTCAGTGTTGTCATCGTATAGAAAATGACAGAACATATAAAAAATGGAAGAAAGGAAATTAGAAATAATGATGTCGTAATTTGCTATAAGTAGTCCCTGGTGGCCAAAGTTCAGAAGAAAATTTACCTTTAGGCTTTGACAATGAGAAAAACATAAAAAATTCCAGTAATGGATATAAAGTATTCAGAATGTCTCATGCTTTCTTGATTAGATATTATGTTTCTCTTTTTTCTTTTGCGTTTGAAGATAGCCAATGGTCATAAGATATAGTAAATTGTTCGTAAAAGTTTATAATTAACTAACAGCAAAGTAATTTGATGTCAAACTACAAGACTATCAGAAAGTTTACTGCAGATAAAGAATTTATTTATTGCTATCCTTCATCCGGAAATGAATTCTAACCACAAGAATTCATAGATAAAGAGAATTATAGAGATAAATATACCTAAAGGCTAGAAAGTTGTCTTGTGAGTATGCAACGGAATAAAATAAACTTCAAATGAATGAAAAGAAAATTCTCGAGTAATGAAGATAATATGGAAGGAAAAATTGATAAGATATATTAACTCATCGATCAAATTCGGGCAAAAATTTTAAGGTAGCAAAATAAAGAGATTTTTCTTGGTTTGCTTATGGGAAGTACAATTTACCAGAAGATTTCTACAATTCCCTTGTTAAAACCATTGATTTGTACTACAGAAAGCTATTATTATGAAACAATATATTTGATAGAATAAGTCTTTATCTCTTGTCATGAAACCGTGAACATTTTCCTTGAAATGCTGGAATACAAGTGATATTTCTTTGAATACATTTAAAAGCAATTTAAAGGAAACCACATTTTCCTGAATTTTATGTTTACTTTACAGCCAGCTTGACTTGATTGCTGCAGACACCTCTTTTATATTTGCGTTATGTATGCACTAAATTTAGTTTCTTACATTGTTTGAAATAAAACCATTTTTAATTACCTTTTCCCCCTAGCTTAATAATAAAATAGAATGAAAGATCAAATTAATGAAGATTGTTCCAAGTGCGTGTCCTGCTAGTCTTGTGGAGCGTGCTTTGACATAAGTAATCCTCACAGGAACTTTTATAACCATTTGAAAATCAAGAGAATGTAACCAATAAGGAAAAAAAAAAACAACTCAACAATATGCAGCTTTTAATAAAAAAAACTAAAGTGTTTGCCATTTAGAATTTTACATCTACCTTCAAAAAGCAGAGAGCGAAATATTCTTCCTGTTCTTTTTAATTTGTTTTTTAAGAATAGAAGCATCCATTGTATTTTTAAGAATAGAAGCATCATATGCAGAGAATTATATCAGCTTTTAGTTGCATCAGAAAGGCATGATTAGGCGAATCTCAGTCAAGTGGAGGCTTACATCAGTAGTCCGTTTACACCTAGAGTCAATCAAGGTGCACTCAGTGAGTGATATACTTGACCTCTAAGAATAGCCGATAATTGTACATTACTAGCATAATTCTTAGGTCAAAGGAATTTAGACCCGAAAATGTTAATATAAAAGGAGTTAAGCACATAAGGAGATTTAGGATATGGATTACTAATTAGAAAATATGGTTTAGCTACATAGCTGTATTACTAGCCACATATTATTACTAATTTTGTGGTGTCAGATCACCTATATTACCAGGTGATACTCTTCCTATATTACGGTTAGGTATTTTCCAACCGTGGAAGCTCAGGCTTCAGTACTATACAGTGCTATACGGAATGCATGTACGAGAATCTCGTAAAAAGTTCTTCCCACTGAGAATCCTTTCACACATGCAGTATCGGCCATGTTGCTCTTGTTGTTGTTGTCATTGTTGTTGTCGTTATTGTTATCGGTGTTGCTTAATATTATAAAATTTTCAGAGAATTGTGATTGAAATGAAATCATAAGGCATTAAATAAAATAAATTTTAAATATAATATGGTGCACATAATTTGTTCATCTTAAGATCCCAATTCGTGCCTCATTTGAAGCACTGTGCTATTGTAGGTGGGTTTATACAAGTTTATTGTTCGAGTAGGAAGCTACGAAATTCTTACATTGTCTAGATTTTCTCTGATTCAGACAACTTCATGGTCCCAGCAGACGAAATGGAAAAGGTATTGCCTCGGAGGATAGTTAGGGAAATGCGCTGGAACAGCCACTCTGACGCACGGGGCTCGAACTTGCGGATGGCCATCTCCGCCCCGATAATGGTGAGCAGGGATATGGTCCGGGGGCCAAGAACACCGGAGGTCTTCACTACTATAGGCTCGACCATAAACCCGTCAGAAAGCGACTGATACTTTGATAGTTTGCTTTTTTCAGCCCGACGAGCAACAGAGCCTAGGATGGTAGCTGAACACATCATGATGTCGCTGGAGAACGTGTTACAACATAACACATTGCACATATAATTCTAAATTTCTCTCTTTTTAACAAACACCATTAATAACTCTTGCGTCGAAGAGAAAAAAAGACAAACAATTTTGCTACTTTCCTACAGTAACAATAAAAGGAAGGTGAGTAAATTCTATAACAGTACTTTTACCGACAGGAAATAAATGAATATCTTTCTAAATCAGGAACTTTAAGGGATAAGTTATTTGGCACCACCATTGACTATAAAAGCTGTAGACTTGTTGGCCGGAGATATTAAAAGGCTACATGGTAGAATAATTGTACTGCACGTTAGCTGTTGGTTTCTTCTTAACTAAGCAGAAATTTACCAGCGAGAAAGTCTATCTCTTCATTAATGAAATATAACATAAGCATACATACATACATACATACATACATACATACATACATACATACGTACGTACGTACATACGTAGACGTATATGCATGTGCGTGTGTGTATATATACATCTCTCTCTCTCTCTCTGTATATGTGTGTGTATTTGTGTGTATTTGTAGGTAAGTGTTGTGAGTGTAAGCATGCATATGTCTCTTGCCGCATGAGTATAGGAGGAGGAATTGTGTGCATGCGTTTGAAAGTAGGATACGAAAGGACGTGGCAGAGTGCGCTGGGTACGTGCATCTGAATTTGAATGTGTTTGTGGGGGTGGGGTATCGACAGAGTCCATCGACGAAGGAAGTGTAAATGCGCTGTATTGATATATGTTCAAGTGTGTGTAGGTTTATGAGTTTAGATTGGATAAATGTGCGCGTAGAATTTTCTGCGTATATGCAAGGAAGTTAGAGAATATGTGGTGCAATGTAGGCGTAAAATGTTGGGTAGTCAAATGAATTTAAGACAGGGAAAAGAAATATTGTAGAAAATCGAGGTGCTACTCCTTCTGGAAGTGAAAACCGGAAGCTCTGAGGTTTGAAAACAAGTCGAGCACTATATAGAAGACGGTACGTATAAGTTCTCAACTAGATTCTGAGCATAACTGTCAGTGGCCTGTATTTAGTGTGTTATTTTCTCGGCAATAGGTCGATGGATGATTACCTAGTCCGATTTTGTTTAAAATTTTTCTTGGCAAATATAACGCAGACTATGTGGTCAAGAACTTCATATATATATATATATATATATATATATATATATATATATATATATATATATATATATATATATATATATATATATATATAGTTTTAATTTTCTTACGAAACATAGCGAGATAGGGATAGTGTATAGAATAGAAAAAGTTCAAATCAGGCAGACCACGATTAATACATACATAAACGGGTTTAGTTAAGATAAAATAAAAATTGTCCAAACTGAAACATATATTGATATATTAGAGATATAAAAATATATAGAAATATAAAAATAAAAAATAGAAATTTGAAAATATATATTTTTACATTGCTATATATTTTTATATCTCTAATATATCAATATATGTTTCAGTTTGGACAATTTTTATTTTATCGTAACTAAACCCGTTTATGTAAGTATTAATCGTGGCCTGCCTGATTTGAACTTTTCTACTACGTTTTTAACAGAATATAATATAACTACACACACACACACACACACACACACACACACACACACACACACACATATATATATATATATACACATACACACACATATATATATGCACACATACATACACGCACACACATATGTATAAATATATATGTATATATATGATAAACTTACTTGGAAATGGATGTGTGACGTTCAATCATATAATAATATAAATAAATAAATATACATATGCATATATTCATATGTACATACATATATATGCATATATATATATATAAATACACACACACACACACACACGCACACACACATATATGTATATATAATATATATATATGCATATATGGGTACAGGACGCCACAAAATGTAAACAACATGAAATACGAAAACAACATTACATTTTGCTCGAAATGAGTAGTAGATAGACAGCCGACAACTTGTCTTGTTTCCCATTTGTTTCTCTCGTTGTTCGCATACCCAGGTTTGTTTTCGTATTTCATGTAGTTTACGTTTTGTGACGTCCTGCACCCATATATGCATATATATATATATATATATATATATATATATATATATATACATATATATATGTATGTACATATGTGTATGTATATATGCATACACAATTATATTTTATTTATATTTGTATGTATATACACACTTATGTACATATATATTTTTGTGTGCCTGTGTGTGGTGTGTGTGAGTGTGAGTGTATGTGTATATGTGCATGTGAGAGTGTATGTGTGTGTGTGTTTATGTGTGTATGTGTATGTAGTCTAAAGACAAGAAGCACAAAAATGAACAACATGCGAAGAAAATGACGTGTTAGTTTAACATTTGAGAGTTTGAAGTTAGTATCCTAGCGTTTCGGACATTAACGCTTCATCAAAGAAAAAGAATTTAGGGAAAGTGAAAGAAGGAGAAATAATGAGACTGAGTGTACGAATACAAGTTACAAAATAACAAGGGTATTTAAAAATAACAATTATAAATCAATAAAGATGGATGTGGGAGAAAAGGGAGTGATTAGAAAACAGGGGAAATGCTGTTCTATGAAGTGAGTGAAGAAGGTAGGAAGAGTCGGATATGTTGATGCATTTGCAAGAATATATATATATATATATATATATATATATATATATATATATATATATATATATATATATATATATATATATATATATATATATGTTTAGAATCGGATATATAGAGGAAGGGTGTGTGCGTATATGTATGGTGTATGTATGCATATGTGTGGTATATGTATGCATACAAATGTGTGCAAGTATAGAAGCAAAGTGATGCTGGATAGTTGAGGGGGGATATTAGACTGTGTTTAGTTCTTTGTTGGGAAATGTTAGTGCGTATGTGAGGATGTGAGAGCGTACATGTGTGTAGAGAGGAAATAAAAGTGTTGAAGAAGCTCGTGGAATGGTGGTAGCAAGAATAGAAGTGCTGTTTACGTGTGTAATTGTATAAACAAGAGCATGTAGGGATAGAAAACTAATTTTTTTTCTCAGGCGTACAAGTGGGATACATTTGACAATGAGGACGAGGAATTTTAGGAGTTTAAATTCAGAATTGAAAAGAAAAGTCCGAAAAATCTAAAAAAAAAAAAAAAAAATCAAAGAAATAGATAAACATGGCCGAGAAATTGTTTAAAAAATTGTCCAGAAGACGGTAAAAAAAATTTTTTTTAAGCATCCGGGCACATTCTAAGAAGATAGTTGCCAGAAGGTGAAAAAGTGAGACAATGTTATTCTGCAAAAACGAGAAATTACTGACGGAAGTGGGAAAGGGGGGCAAAAGTGAATTTTTAAGGGAAAAGTGGACACAAAGGTGAAAGAAGTGGAGGAATGTGAGAATAGGTACATGTATGGGGTCTGCCGGCTATAAAGTGAGGAGCAGTCACGCAGAAGTGACAGGTGGGTGGAGAAGGGACTGATTGTTTAAGTATCAGAAAGGGAAATCTAAAGTATAGAACATGTTCAAGAGTGACAATCAGTGTGCAAATGTGTGTGTGTGTGTGTGTGTGTGTGTGTGTGTATGCGTGTATGCGTTCGTATATCAGAGTACGTAAGTGTGTATGCCTGAATACTGGTGAGTGTGTTTTTCAAAGGTACAAAATGGCAGAGGAATAGAGAAGTGCGGTTGAGCACATGCATCAATAGTCTGAGTGACAAAGAGTGGAAAAATATGTAGGACGGGGTACAGTTTTTTTTGTTGTTGTTGACAAAAACAACACTATGAACTATTTATAGTTCTTAAATCTGACGGAAAGAAACCAGGAGCACGTTGATGTAATGGTAACACACTTGTCACGAAAACAAAGAGATGTAATTTCGAGTTCCATGCTTACAGAAAACCCTACTTTTATCGTGGAGGGCTTATACGCTCCAATATTTGACTATTTTCTTTAGTCATTACACGGTAATTGCTTATAAGTTTTAAGCTTATAAAATGTTATTATTTACAGAATTGTAAAAATCGACACTGCTTATAAAAAAAAAAACTAATCTAACACACACACGTATATGCGGGCATATATATACACACACACATATATATGTATATATGTGTGTGTGTATGTATGTATGTATGTATGTATGTATATATCAATGTGTGTGTGTCTGTGTTTGTCTCCCCATCACTGCTTGACAACTGGCGTTGGTGTATTTACGCCCCCGTAACTTAAGAGTTCGGCGAAAAAGACCGATAGAATAAGTACTAGGCTTTAGAATATAAGTCCTGGGGTCGATTTGTTCGACTAAAACCCTCCAAAGCGGTGATCCAGCATGGCCGCAGTCAAATGACCGAAACAAGTAAAAGAATAAAAGAATATTATATATATATATATATATATATATATATATATATATATGAAGTTAATTAGAGGATATAGTAACCTCGTAAAGGGGTGGTTACATCCAAAGAAGTACTGGTTCAATATCTAGTATTATTGGGGAATGAAATTCCCTTAAAACAATAGGTATATGTTAAACTGAATTAGGTACATATGTCTGCTGAAATGAACTAATAGGTCTGCATATAACATGTCAATGTATATCTTTTTCTCTGATGAAAATATGCTCATGTCACATAAATGCAAGTTTAATGTACACATTTGTAATTGAATTATTGAGTATTAATTGAAACGGCCGTAAGAAGTAAAGATTACAAATTTGTTAATAAATAATTATTAACTTCCTACTCTCCATTTTCTCTTCTTCATTTAACTGGATATGAACTGTGTGTGTGTGTGTGTGTGTGTGTGTGTGTAGCTGAGGTCTCTGCACAGTTACTGTCTACTACTCAGATGTAAATAGTCAACACGATGAAGGACTTTCCAAGAGTGAATACAATGTAAAACTTATAAGTATAGCCACACCTCCTCCTAGAAATATATATGACGTTTATCAGTTTAGCCTACGTATTGAAAAGAACGTAACCCACTAAGTTTTCTTCCCAAAATATAGATAAAAGTTAACCAAACTATCCAACTATATTTGGAAACAATGAATGCGGAACTAAATTCAATATCCACTGGAAACTTGTTAAACAATGTAAGCTGCATCCGATTTACGTCTGATCCGAGATTTTCAATGAATGCGCACATTTTAAGAAGTTACTTTTAACATCCTAATATAACACAAGACGATTAGATTAAGTGGATTTATTATAGTGTGACATCGTATGAAGGCATATACACGCTAACACAATTCATTTAAATTTATTTAAACTTTTCAGACGGTTTATATTTGACAAACTTATATATCTACGTAATGTGAGCGAGTTAATGAACCTCACAAAAATAAAATGTACCCTACAAAATTGTATTTTATGAAGAAGCATAATATAATCTCACAGAAATGACCTTGGGCTAAACAGCAACAACATTGAAATGTTGTTTACATGATGATTGCTATACAAAAATCATCTTTGATATAGGTACGAAACTTGAAGATATGAAAGGATAAGGTAATTTCAGTTACAACATGATATGTGTGTATGTGTGTATATGTATGCGTTTTATACGTTTATATTTTGAATTCCACTCGTACGTATACATATATGTGTGTGTGTGTGTTTGCATGTTTACATACAGAGGGAAAGAGAGATAGATAGATATATGTACAAGCATGTGTGTATACATACACACACAAACACACACGCACACACACACACAAACAAACACACACACACATATATACACACACATATGCTTGTACATCTATCTATTTATGTGTGTATATATTTATATATATACACATATATACATACACATATGCTTGTACATCTATCTTTCTATGTATATATATATATATATATATGCATGTTCATCTATCTATATACCACCCCCTCTCTCTCTCTCTCTCCCTTTGTGTGTACATAGACACACACACACATATACGAGTGTAAGTCAAAATTATCTGCATTTTCAACAAAATCTTCTTTAGGTTGGCCGCACTGCCTTCAGCGCTCGCATGCTAGAAGGTGTTCTATTATGGTTAGATAACCGTTGTTTGACCTTTCATCACACCAGTTTTCCTTCTTGTGCTATAGAGTAAACATAGCCGCTCCACTGGCAGTGTGCACAAAGGAAGAACAAAGATCAGAGATCCGGTTTCTCTCCTCTGAAGATGTCTCAAGGCCTGAAATTCCTCGTAGGTTTCCAGAACAGAAACCAACTACAGAAGAAATTCACGGTAGTGCTCCAGTATGATTGCAGCGGTATGGTCACATGACTGAAAAATATAAAAGAATAAAAGTTATATACATGTATGTAGACGCAGACGTGACACTGTTGTAAGAAGCTTGCTTCTCAATCACATAGTTCGGATTTAGTCCCATTGTGTACTTCACTATAGTGTACTTCACTATAGCCTCGGACCGACCGAAGTCTTGTGAGTGGATTTGGTAGACGGAAACTGAAGGAAACCCAGGTTTACTTGCAAAATTGTCGCGCTCACAAATTCTTAAAACTTCTTAAAACCATTGAACTAATCGATTTGAAATTTCCCATGTTTTCCAGATAAGACATCTGGCCATACTGATACCAGTTTTTGTAAAAACCAGTCAAATACTCACTGAGATATTTAGCTAGAAAAAGAACAGGTTGAAATCGATTTGTGCCAACCTCACCATGTCTTCCCATCTGAGCTATGCTGAGAGGGCTAAGATCATCCAAGCCTTCATAATGGTACCAACATTCATTCTCTAGCTTCCGTCTTCAAGGTCCATTCCAACCGCCAAGAGAATTGTGAATAGGTTTGAGAAAGAGAAAATAGTGGAGTGGAAAATTGGATCTGGAGGTTATAACTGCAAGAGGGATCATCATTCTAATCTGGAGCTGAGGAGATCAATCAGAAGAGTTCCAACCCAATCCATAAGACGCTTGGCACGTGAGAGAGGAGCTTCAGCTATGACAGTTCAAAGAACGGTGACAGAAGACTTGAAAATGAAATCGTACGTAAGACCGGTGAGACACCTTGTTACTCCAGGACAAAAGGTTAGAAGGTTGGAGAAGGCGAAGATCATCTTGAACAAAGTGAAACGTAATCCTGGAGTGATCTTTTACTCAGATGAGAAGAATTTCACCCAAGATAGGCACACAAATAGACACAATCGACATATAATGGCTTCAGATCTTCACGATGTGAGCCAAAAATGTCATTTTCAGGTACAAAAACCCTGCTAAGGTGATGTTTACCTCATGTTTGAGAAGGCTGAGAGTCTGACAGATGTTTATGTTCAGGTTTTGAAAGATGTAAAGACCTGGATTCTTTCTGAATATTCTGAGACAAGAGACGAAGGAAACTCCAACAAGATCGCTTTACACACAAGTGCAGTGGCTCAAAAGCATCTGGAACGAACTGGTCAGAAAAGCTTGTGAGAAGCCCCACAGTAAGCTGCAAGTCCTCAAAAGCTCTATCCGTGAGGTGTGAGAGGAGGACAGGGATGAGGAATTCAGTAAAATGCTTATGGTGCAGTCAAGAAGAGGGTTGAATAGATCATTGCTAAAAGAGGAGCAACTCTTGATGTCTAACAGGTAAGGTTTTGGCCAGAATTTTCTCTGACACTTTGAAATAAAACTTAAAGCTTCCATTCGAACTTCATTCCAATCCTTTATGTGCTCCCAATTCTGAGCTATAGTTGATTTTCTATGAAATTGTAATTTTTGTCCATGATCAATTTCATCACGATTCTTCTGGTGAGCTTGGGAGATAATCAACATTTTTCTTGCGCAAAGTAGAGCCCAATAGTGTTAGAAAAACCTCTGTTAATTCCATAAAGTTATCTTTAAGCATTCCTGAGATACCAACGTTCGAAGTTGAATCTAAAATTTGGACAATTTTGCTGTTACACTCGGTATGTATGTGTGCATGCGCGCGCGCGTACGTACTCGTGTGTGTGTGTGCGCGCCTGTGTGTCTGTGTTTGATCCGTCCCCCACCACCGCCGCCGCTTGATAACCTGTGTTGCGGCGTTTACGTCTCCGTAACTTAGTGGTTCGTAGGTATTAGGCTTAAAAAGATGTACCGGGTCGATTTGTCCGACCCAAACCTTTCAAAGCGGTGCCCCAGTATGACCGCAGTCAAATGACTGAAACAAATGAGAAAAAAAAAGATAAAAGATATATATATATATATATATATATATATTAAATGTAAGGGGATAAGTACACAGGCTTAGTCACATGCTAAAAGAAGACGCCAAATGGTTCTAAGCTACCTTAAGTATAACATAAACACGAAATCAGGGGGAATAAACGAAAAAGATTCATGAAAAGGTTCAATTACATATCAATTGATTTAAGGATTATCGAGTTAGGAAACAGAGAGATCTAATGGATACAAATTAATTAATTAATTAATTAATATGAATATGTTGAGTAATTAATAAATTACATATGGTGAATATGTTAGATAATTAATAAATTAATCTGTATCCATTAGTTCTCTCTGTTTTCTTAGTCGATAATAATGTTTGATATTTTACAATATTTTATATAATATATTCATTGAAAAAATCTCTCTTCCAAATATAATATATTAAGCCACTGTATCTTGGACAAAATATCCCTATAAGAAGTTTGAATATTCTCATTTTGACTATATATATATATATATATATATATATATATATATATATGCATACATACATACATACGTACATGCATACAAACATGCATATATATATATTAGCGTGTCAGGGACATCGTATCGCGCAAACAATTCGTATAAGAACTTTATAGTTGTTTTAGATGTTGGTCTAAAGCACTTACAAACCTCCGGTCACTTAGCACAGCTATCTACTACGATTAAGTAGTAAGCGCCATTTACCGGACTGGCATAGTCAGTGTGTAACCTAGACCATGGGTTCTCCGTCTTTGTCCATGATTGCTATTTTACTGGTGGGGCTTTGGCCGCGAACGCACAATCTCAGCACGTTCTCACCAAGTTTTCGATGTCTCAGTCCATAGACGGCCAATTGGCATAACTCCTCATCAGAGCTTTCAACCTTGCCATTTCTGGATGTTCGCTGTGAAATTGTTGCAATACACCTTTTTGTAATGTAGTTGGAACCACCACTATTTGGGCATACATCAGAATATCGTCGCAAATTGAAAAAACTACTGGCATCTGAAGTTTTATTCTGTTTATTTTTCAAAGCTTCTTTTATTTTCGTAGTATACTCCTCACCTACAGATTTCATTCTTATATCCTGTGCCATCACTGGTGGTTCTTGACTAACGTTCGTCATAACACTTTTAATTTCACTTTCTACCTACAGTGCGGCTATAGCAGTCTCTTCTAGAGGTTCCATATTTTTGGAAATTTATCTCGAAAGGCAGTCCGCATGACCGATTCTTTCCACAAATCGACAAGTAAGGTCTATAGTTTGTCCAACTCTTTATTTACGGTTTCAATTGCCGCGAACGGTACTTTTCTGTTTGCTTTAAATACAGGTACAGCGTTTTCACTAACTTGGAAATAAGCTTCCATCTTTCTACATAGTTCTAAATCTCCTGATAACACTTGCGGGAACATTTTCGAGATATCGCTACCTGTATCTAACTGCAATTTGGTATTCACCTCATTTATATTTACGTGCACAAATTTTCTTGTTTTCCCGTCGCAATCACTTTACTCTGGAAACACCTTAGAACTTTTTTGTGCTTGAGCCTCGTAGTCTTGTTCTACAATGTGTACCAACTTCTGACAACTATAGCACTTTTTGTTTTTAAACGGACCAAATTGTTTATAGTGTAGGCCTCCGCAACCATTATACGGATTGGAGCCTGACACTTTTGTTGATTGTGCTTCTCAGGACGACACATTTGAATTTTTGCAGAGTCTTTATCTTGTATTTTTTTCACATCATGTTTAAGATTTACCATAGTCTGACATTCTGCGATGATATGCAGAGATAAATCCTGGTTCGCTTGCTCCATTTTCGAGAGAATCCTTGCTCTAATTTCTCTATCTTCTGGTGCTATAAGTCCTGGCACGAAGATAAGTGATTTGAACATTTCCTGAATGAGATCCTGCAGTTTGAAATTTTCGCACATGCAGTTGACTACTCCGGCGTAGGTTATAAAATTATCCTCCTCATTTTTTCTTAAGTTCCAGCACTCCAGTTGTTGTTGAATGATGAACTTCTATCACAAAAAAATTTTGAAAGCAGTTGCACGGTTTCTTGGAAACCAATCTCACTATTTTAGGCAGAATAAAGTTACAGTAACGCTCATGTTCGGTAGGAGCTACCTTGTGTAGTAAAAACCTTACTTTCTACGCTCCCAGCCATGACTTGCACTCGTTGTTAAAACTTTCCTCGTATCTTCTACGCAGGAAACGTCATGCTCTCCTCCGGATTATAGGTAAATTCAGAAGTTGCGTTAGCCACGCCGTCTGGCGTAATCGAGCTGACTGAATTTTCGGACTTCGCTGACTGTAACTCAGTTAATTGTTGTTATTGTATTTATTTTTGCAATCCTGTAATTGTTCTTGTTGCTTCTCTTGTAACTGTACTACTGTGGCTAATAGGTTTTCCATGATGCAGAAATTGTCAAATAACCAATCCTAGTCGCCAAATGTTATATCCTTATGGATAAACGAATACACTGGAACAGTGTAATAACGATATAATCGAAACAAACGGCAGTAACCACACGGAACGTAACAACAATCCAACACGCTAAGTCGAACTGTGAATTTTGAACTATCAACAAACGAACTGTGGAACTAACACTTCCTCAGACCGCTACTTTTTATATGTAGTGTGGTTCAGGCCATTGTCGCTAGGGAGCGTCGTACTCTCACACAACAATATATATACATACAATAGGAATATTTTCTCGTAACAGAGTTAATAATAAGAGTAATTTGAGAGTACATATGAGACATTACACGGTTGACGCCCGGAGTTTTGCACTACCATTCTCTCTTTGATGGAGTCGTGCGGAAAAGTGGTTACAGGAAACTCGGAGTAACAACATGTAAAATCTCAGATTTTTATTGTTGCTAGGTATGTTTGTATATGTTTATGTGTATGTATGTTGTATCGACGCCGTATGAGCAGTATCGGTGTATCAAATGCATCGCAGTATTTCATTCTGTCAGAGTTATGTTGCCGTTCATCAAAAGCGATTTGCTTTTCAGCTCTCAGAAGATCGATAATAAAAGTATCAAATAGAAATTTAATCAAGTAGATCCACTAAAGATGTTGTTCCTGTCTGGAAAGTAGTATAGTAATACGATTTCAGATATCGCATGACGTCGGAAAATATCTCTCGAGCAGATGACCTGCACATGATGACTAATTGGGGAAAAACATTTTGAAACCAGTCTTCAAAATGACCATGACTACGAAACTGTTTGACCCAGTTAAGAGACAGAGATCAAATGAATTTTGTACGCGGGTGTCTGAAAGAATGGAAGTGATCTGATACTTTATTTCAGACAGTAGGATGGATTGAAACAAAGTAAACAATTCTCCCCGCCCACACCACCCATTCCCAAAAGCTAAACGCTTGTCGCAGATTTGAAAGCATGGATCACGAGCAGGTATCCGATTCTTTATTCATTCAGACATCTTTTACATTCCTAAAATATCCATTCATTCATTCATATTACAGTGAAAGTGCAATGTTGTAAATTTCATATAGGAAGTGTTTGTGTAAATTTATATTATATTAATGTGTTCATATCTACACATACATGCATATATAAGTGTATTTTATATGTGCGTGTGTGTATGTATATGTATATATATATATATATATATATATATATATATATATATATATATATATATATGTGTGTGTGTGTGTGTGTGTGTGTGTGTGTGTGTGTGTGTGTGTGTGTGTGTGTGTGTGTATACACACAAACACATATATGTATGCGCAGTATATATATATATATATATATATATACATAAAAATATATATACCCACACATGTATATATCTATACATACATACATACATACATACATACATATAATGTATATGTATGTTCTGCAGAGATTCTCTTTTACAAAAGGAAAACTATAGAATGATCACCACTGAAAGAATTTGTTTTGAAATGGAAAAGTAATGGAACTAATTCTAAAGACAACAGAGAACACAATAGTTGTTAATGATGAAGACACTAACAACACCAGTCGATCTAACATTATTTGTAAACATGACTGCTTACACCAATGATCACTAATTAATGCATTAACAATATGTCTGAACTAAATAAATAATTTTGGTTGGGAATATGTTTGAAGGATTGAAAGAATACATTACACGTATACTAGCGCACGTACATACGCACATAGACACACGCGCGCGCGCACACATACACACACATACACATAAATCTATATGTCTGTGTATTTATGTACATTTTTATATCTATGTCTTTATGTATTATATAAATATACGTATATATATATATATATATATATATATATATATATATATATATATATATATATATATATATATATATATATATATATATATATATATATATGTCTATGTGTGTATATACACATAAATATGATGTATGCACACACACATATGTATACATGTATATATATATACACACAGGCGCACGCACACACACACACGATACCACAACACATTTGACTGAAATGAACCAAATTATATGGAGTAACTGAGACTTGTGACGCCTGTCCTAGTCCGATCTTTCTACATCACTGAGGTCAGACTCAGCACTACAGCGTCAGGAACCATATATATATATATATATATATATATACATATACATATATAATCACAGTTATGTTTATTATATGAAATATTCATTGTGTGCAAGAATTAAGTGGTTTATGCGTTTAGATGTGGTATGATAAACCTCACCCTTTACTTTCTTGTCAACGTCTGACTACTATACTCTCAACTCTACCAATTTGACTGCATTCATTCCCGTAGATCCGTAGCATTGGGCAACGAGTCAATCTCCTCCTTCAATAGTTTTTGATCAACTATCAAACTCATATTTTCTTCCATTTTGCACCCTGCCCAATTTGATTTTGCTTAAATAGCTTATTTGTAATTTTCCTATGCTCCATTTACCGGGTGTTTTCCAGTACATAATCATATTCGTGAGAGGTAGCGTGTCATGTTACAAATGTTACCCGATCAAATCATGTCAACCTCCGTTTTTTTTGTTTTTTTTTTAAGAAAAGTGATTTCATTGTTCAAAGTCTTCTCAGCAAAATTTTTTGCCAACACTCATTCTTTGCGATGTCTGTAAACAGAATCAAAAGGTTCTTTTCCATGCCATTTCATTACATTTTAGCCTAGGAACCTAATCTTATTTGTCGAATGAAAAAGTTTTCGAAATATACTTTTCTTACTTTTACTTGTTTCAGTCATTAGACTGCGGTCATACTGGGGTACTGCCTTGAAGAGTTTTAATCGAACGAATCGACCCCCAAAACTTGTTACTTATTCTATCAGTCCCTTCTGCAGAACCGCTAAGTCACGGAGTCGTAAACACATCGACACTGGTTGTCATGCAGTGGTGGAGGACAGACAAACACACACACATATGGATGTGTACACATATATATGACGGGATTTTTTCAATTTCCGTCTACCAAATCCACTCAGAAGGTTTTGGTCGGCTCGAGGCTGTAGTAGACTGAACCTGGAACCATGTGGTCCGGAAACAAGCTTCTTACCATATCACTACACCCGCACCTACGTATTTCCATAAAATCATTTTCATGCAAAGACTTGTGCAATTGAAACTAAACTTGCTTGAAAGTCAAAAGAATCGAAATTATGTTGGTTGAAAAATATGAAATAGGTCCTGATCGCGAACACGTCAATATATTTTAAAGGAATAAGTATAATGAATTTCTAAATCTAAGTGCATTTGACCACTTAGTAACCACACCAGTAGTCACGCGTTTCTGCATTCGATCAGCAGTTACGGTTCATTTATTTTCTCTCAGAAATAAGAGTAAAGTGTGTCAAAACACCACTCTCTAAGGAAAATAATCTCTACTATTTATGTTATTGCATTAAGTTGTTATTACAGAACTTTGTGACATCGAATTTGTAAGCAATAGAAGACGGGAAAATAAATGATCATAGAAAAGGTACAAAAACAACAAAAGGTACTGACTCTCCCAAAATTATAGGTAATGGGAGGTTAGACGTTGTTTTAGGCCTCATGCAAAATAAACTTGTGTAATTCTATATTTCCGAGATAAGAAATTTATATTATGTATACTGTTTATATTAGTCGGACTCGTGTCGTCATTTTGATAATTACCTATGGGGCATAGCGTAATAGACAAATACATTGGTTAATGCATTGCAGTCACTTAGAGGTTCTGAGTTCAATCCCAGGCAAAGATCAACTGAAGCAAAAACAAAAAAAAAGAAAATGTCACGAAACGCAGAGATCAGAATGATAACAGCGCACTTCTGTGAATCAAATAAAGGGCTAGGTTCGAAATTCCGATACATCAACCGAGTTCAGCACAAGATACATGAAGAAAGCTGGAGCGTACAACAGCTGAAACATAGTGAAAGCAACTATCAAGATGAAGACATCATTCTGACTAGTACAAACAATATACAAAATAAACTTGTGTGTATGTGTGTGTGTGTGTGTTTGGGTGCGCGCGTGCGTGTTTCGGTATCAATAATTGTGTTAATGTCTTTGGTAAACATCGTCGTTTACAACAGCTGCTATGTCAAAAAAGCAACTTAGAAACTTCTACGATCTCATTTTTAGGTTTTGCCCAAGGCTGCTCGAGGTGCAATATCTTCAAAAAGTATTTGAACTGTCGTATTATACTATGCAAATAGAAAGATCTGGTGTTCTCTTCGAGGTATTGCGCACAATCTTGGGAGTAAATAAACTTTTCCTCTTCGTGAACGTTTATTAGCATTGCATTTAAATTATATATAAATTATCAATTATATATATATAAGTGAGTTAAGTTAGAAGTCATAACAACCGTTTAAGGGATACTTGTATCCAATAAATCCACTAGTCGATCAGAAGTTTTCTAGTGGGTCAGCATGTAGCATCAATCGATTATCACAGTTTTCACTTCTTTTTACTTTTATTTTATTTACTTTTCCACTCTGATGAAGTTCCGTGATTCAAATGAGCATAATTAAATACTTACAATGATAGGTATTATTATTTAATTGTGCCTGGGAATCACACTAACGGAAACAGCTGTAAGTTGAGATTCTGTCTTTTTGTAATTAATTAATAAATGATAATTGAGTAAATCAATTGTGTTTCATCAATTTCATCTCCATTTTCTGTTTTCCTTATATATATATATATATATATATATGCGTGTGTGTGTGTGTGTGTGTGTGTGTGTATATATAAGTATGTATGTGTGTTTGTGTGTAGATTGGCGGATCTGGAAGCAAATAAAGCTATAAAAATAACATGCAAATTTTAGATTAAAAGCCCTAGGATAGAATAAGTTGAAGGCTGCCTGTGAGACGCGAACCCATATTTCCTTTATTTGCGTCGAGGTCCAGCATTCTAAAAAAAAGAATTATTTCATGTTCTCATGAAGTATATCAATTGTTATGACGTCAACAACATACAATTCTCGCTATTTCTAAAATAGATAGAGAAATTCCAGAGATTGCTTTGCTCCAGTGGTAGAACGCCTGACCTGCTTACAGGAGACATGGGCTGAGTAACCCGGGAAGCTTTCACCTTTTTTTTTATCCGCGGACTTTTAACCCAATATTTCCACGCTGTTATTTATTCCTTTATTTGCTACTACTACTACTACTAAACACATACACACACGCACACAAAGACACACATATATTACACACACACACACACACACACACACACACATATATATATATAATAATATTAGGGACAAAATCCAAAATTACAGGTAAAAACTCAATTAAAATCAATTTATATGTGATAGTGGATTTTCATCGATGAGTTGTTGAAATTTGGTTATATATATATAGAGATTTATATGTACACATACATAGGTGTGTGTATGTGAGTGAGAGTGTGTGTGTGAGAGAAAGAGAGAGAGAGCTGTTTTTTTCTGTACCATTATACCACGCAACCTTTTCAAGCCAACGACACGAAGTGTTATGGTTTTTTAATTAAGCATGTATTTCTTTTATAAGGGAAGAACAATGCTATTTCTATTCATTAAGAATGATACTCGAAAAAGTATACAAACTTTTAATACTAGAAATCAAAACGCTATTGTTTTATTTATTCAGCCATTAGGTATTTTAGAAAGAATTTAGGAACACGCATCAAACATGAGTTTAATGGAGAAATTTCTTTTACGGTTCTCTTAAAGGCATTTTCGCAGGAAGTGAAATTAAAGCCAAGAATTTATAGCAGATTTTCTTTGTAAAATCTTAACAAAATTCCCGGTCTTCCAATTTGCGTGTTTGTGTGTGTCTTATCGTTCAAAGCCAGCGATTCTGAGGGTGGGGGGAGGGGACGAATCGATTACATCAATTCCAGGACCTGACTGGTATCCTATTTTATCAATCCCGAAAGCAGGAAAGAAAACTTGACCTCGGCAGGATTTGAACTCTGAATGTAAAAAGCCAAAAGAAATGTTACTAACGATCTTGTCCGACACGCTAAGGTTCCTACCAGCTGGCTAATAATAATAATAGAAATACAAATCAAATGTAAACTCGAAACATAGTAAGTTAATTTAAATTCAAATTTCACTGATGCCGAAATAGATTTAATGTCATTGTTTTAATAACGATTTTTCTTACTTAGTAAACTGGACTCGCGAACTGCCTAATATTTTTGAAATATTTTTAAAAACTCAGTTATAGCAAGGAATCAATCTCACGTAGAAATTAATTGAGAATTTGGGAAAACAAGATATGAACCAAATATTCTGTATCGTCATTAGATATGTTTTAGTGTAAATGGAAAACACTATTAGGTCTTAAAAGCTAGATTACCTTACTCTTATCAGCTATTTGAGGAAGAAGAGGATAAGATAGTAATCATCATATTAATTTCATAAGTGAAGTGGCTTGCACATTTTTGATGGGATAGAAGGCTACAAGCAGGCCCGTCTAAAATAGATGTGTTTACTCAAACACATAGATGTGTTTACTCAGTGTTTACTCAAACAACATATTATTGTTGCGTCACAAACTTTAAGTAGATACGATGTTGGTCACTGAGAAAATGCGTCATTGAGAAAAATGACGAAAATCTTGCATTAATTTACTCTCAGTTTTTATTGTTATATAAAATTCTAAGTATAGAACGATTCCTTTATTATGGAAACTAACCATTTAGTGACCTGTAGTTCAAATCCTATCCGGATTGACTTTAAATTATGAGAAGTGTTCTGATTAAATGAAGTAACATAAAAAGAAGCGTCTAGACATAATAAAATCAGCCATACTGATCTCTGACAAGAGGTCAAATTTGTTTAATTACTCCCCGTATGTCAGTTTGCCCTTTAAAACAGAATAAGAATCAAGTCTGATTCTTGGGGAATCAGTATTGTCTTTGATTGGTAGATAAAAATTAGTTATGTACTTGTATAGGAAACTAATATCCTCACAGAAATACTAATAAAACTGTTTTGCATACCATGATTTGAGAATCAGTATACTGAACAACTTACATTGGCAATGATAAAAATGATATGAAGCCCATAGAAATTATATGTTCACTGATATGAGTTATCTGAATTAGTTCATTGAAGACTACAAGCAAATCTGAAGCAAATCAATGATAACATTTAACGATAGCTCTGATGGTGTTTGATAACGTACTCAGTAATAAATTTTGATGACCCTGTAAAAGGCAAATATTTCCGGACCTACTGTTACTTAGATATTAAAATGAAAATCAAATACTGAATTTGATTCGTGCGATTTGAAATTCTTGTATATTCACGTTTTAAATACAAAATGGAATACATTGTTCTGACCTGTCTTTATGTAGGACAAGAAAATTAAACATACAGCATTGAGTTTAGATCCTCAATTTCAACCTCAATTTCAATGCATGTTCCATCTTAACATGTTATAAACGTCTAAGGTAACGAGAGGCAGAATCGTTAGCACGCTGGACAAAATGCTTAGCGGTATTTCATACATCTTTACGTTCTAAATTCGAATTCTGCCGAAGTCGATTTGTGTTTCAGCCTTTTGGAGTTGATAAAATAAGTACCAGTCGAGTACTTGGGTCGAGGTAATCAACTTACCCCTCCCCGTATATCTACAAGAATTCCTGTATCTACACACTCGTGTAAATATGCCTCTAAGCACGTATGAGTAAACATACGCACACTCTTCTTATGTGTAAATTTTTGTACACTTATGCGTACCCTTCTGCTCGTATTTTTTCTTATATTCATACTGGCACAGTACCCCTACTACTCGAATACCATTACGACCATACTGCCATTCCAAATCCTTCTCATATAATACTAAGCTGGATTATTACCTCTGAAATAATCTTTTTATATATACTAAAATACATCTTCTGTATAAC
This sequence comes from Octopus bimaculoides, assembly GCF_046866305.1. NCBI lineage: Eukaryota > Metazoa > Mollusca > Cephalopoda > Octopoda > Octopodidae > Octopus > Octopus bimaculoides. Next base: position 37,479,259 of record NC_142928.1, read on the forward strand.
CAACATCCCTATCCAAAGTTTTATATTTACTCTTCTCCTTCTCCGCTCATTTATCTCTCCTACATTTATTTTGGTCAATCTAACCTCATTTTCAAATTCAATTTTTCATCTTTATAAGCACAGCAAGTACATACTACTTTAATTGTAATATTAACAACTGCTTTTTCTGTTTTTACTTATTTTTCTACTTTATCATTAATATGTGTCACCTAATATGATTTTTTATTCAAACATGAGTCCTTTATATACATCATCCTTTATATACATCAACGCGAAGTAGATAAAACAGTGGACAACTGATGAAGGGAATGTTCTTTATGTTGCCCGTCTCGTTTTCCTATTTGTTTCTTTCACTGTTCGAAAAAAAGTTTGTTTTCCATGCTTTTTGTTTTTATATTCACGTTTCTCATTTTGTTCAGGTTTTTTTTTACTCCTGTACCCATACATGCATGTATATATGCATATATATGTAGGTATGTACATGTATGTGTGTATATATGCATGCATATATATATATATATATATATATATATATATATATATATATATATATATATATATATATATATATCCCTCATTTCGAGCATTCAGCGACAATATGAGTCTTCGAAAACAGTTACTCCTATAAATTCCCAAATTAAAATTTTGGATTTATGGAGGGTCAAATTTGGGAGCAAAAACAGGACAGTGGAGTCATACAAGAAAACTGAACAAAAAACAAACATGGAGAATCGTTAGACCAGAAGGAGAGGAAAATAGTAAACGCTGGGAGAAATATTTTCTTTAAAAAGAGAAAAGATATAAGAGAGAGAAGGAAAAACGTCCAGTCCTTAGAATGTCGTGCAGGAAAAGAAAGATGGTCGCGTGAGGATAAGGAAGATGGACGATGGTCACGTATGGGCAACGAGAGACGAAAAAGGGTAAGAGGGGAGAGAGAGACAGAAAGAGAACGGTAAAAGGGAATAAAAGGGAATTAGAGAAGTACGGGGGAGAAAATAGTATAGAGTAGAGTTGCATCAAAAAGGTTAAAAAGGTTAACATAGACTTACTTGGAAATGGGTGCAGGTGTTCAATTAAATAATAATATAAATAATATGTATATGCATATATATATATATATATATATATATATATATAGTTCAAAAAAACAATAACAAAAAAACAAAAAAACAACAAAATCAGGACGTGATATGGATAGTATTATTGGACGCTCAGGAAAGGAAAGAGAGAGTGTATGACGTTTCGGGCGTAGCCCTTCGTCGGAAAGATGGAAAGTTCGGAGAATGGAAGAACGGAGAAAGAGGAAAATGGTACCGATGCCCACGAGGTTACATGATGAAAAGACCGGAAGAGGAGGTGGTGGGGGAAAAGTTCTTTCTAAGATAGGAGAGTGAAAAAGGGAGATGAAGCTGTGCGTTTGCGAAAGTCTGCGAGTGTGTGTGTGATAACAGAACGTGTGTGTGCGTATGTATGTGTGTGTGTGTGTGTGCATGGTTTGGTGGTTTATCTGTTAGTGTGTTTGTGTGTGTGTGTGTGTGTGTGTGTGTATGACGTAGTGGAAGAAATTAGTAGCAGGACTGGTTAGTGGACGCTGTAGACAGTGTAGGTAGAAGGTCAACAGGTGGTTATTTGGGTGTGTGTGTGTTCGTGTTTGTGTGGGGTTGTCGGTGTTAGGTACGTGTACGTGTGTGTGTGTATTTTGTATGTGCGCGTGTGTGTATGTGTATGTTTTCTGTGCGTGCGTGTGTGTTTGTGTGTATGTGTATGTTGTGTGTATGTGCGTTGCTGTGTACATGTGTGTGCGTGCGTTTGCTATTGTATATGCGTGTGTTGTTTATGCCCATGTGTGTATGATTGTATGCGTGTCTGTGTGTAGTGTTGGTGAGAAGTGTGTGTGTGTATGTGGGTGTGTGCGTGTGTGTGTATATGTGTGGATGTGCGTGTGTGTGTGGGATTGTGAGTGTTAGGTACGGGTGTGTGTGTGTTTATGTGTGTCTGTATGTGTTTCCGTGTGCGCGTGTGTGTATATTTTTTGTGCGTGCGTGTATGTGTATATTGTGTATGTTTTCGTGCGTGCGTATGTGATATATATATATATATATATATATATATATATATATATATATATATATATAATATATATATATACATATATACATACATGCATATATATACATATATATATATATATATATATATATATATATATATATATATATATATATATATATATATATATATATACATATAAACATACATACATATACATACATACACACACACACACATACACACACACACACACATATATATATATATATATATGCATATATATATATATATATATATATATGCATATATATATATATATATATATATATATATATATATATATATATATATATATATATATGCATATATATATATATATATATGCATATATATATATATATATATATATATATATATATATATATATATATATATATATATATATATATATATGCATATATATATATATATATATATGCATATATATATATATATATATATATATATATGCATATATATATATATATATATATGCATATATATATATATATATATATATATATATATATATATATATATATATATATATATATATATATCTGCATATATATATATATATATATATATATATATATATATGCATATATTAGTACTGGGCGTCACCAACCGTATGAACAACATGAAGTACGAAGCAAACGAGGTAAATATGTAAACAACGAGAGAGAATAATGGAAAACAGAATAAGTAACACAGAGAAAGACCCTTCATCAGTTGTCGGCTGTCTATCTACACTTCATTTCGAGCATTCAACTACAATATGAGTCTTCAAAGGCAGTTGCTCCCATAAATTCCAAAATAAAATTTAAGATTTATGGAGGGTCAAATTTGAGAACAAAAACAAGGAAACCGAACGAAAACAAACATGGAGGGTCGTTAGGGTCATTCTCTGTGTTACTTGTCCTGTTTTCCATTTTTTCTCTCGTTGTTTGCGTATTTAACTCGTTTGTTTTCGTACTTCATGTTGTTTACACAGATGGTGATGTCCTGTACCCATATATGCATATATATATTATTTACATTATTATTCATATAGATAGATAGATAGATAGATAGATAGATAGATAGATAGATAGATAGATTGACTGTCTGTCTGTTTTGAAACACCAACAAAGGATTTGTTGCAAAACAAAAATAATGATAATAATAATAATAAAATCCCAATAACCCCTTTTCAGAACAAATGCTACGAGAAAATTTAATGGAATGTTCTATTAGGAAACAATTGCATTATGACGTCATTTGTTTGGTCTTCTAAACTATGCAAGTCTCTGTATTTCTACTTCACACTTTTAATTATTTTGGCGGATATAACTAAAGCTTTTATAGACCCATGGAATAACGCCTTGAGGTATTTTAATCAATTCTTTGTCATACCTTCGTGCATAGACCAAATGAAGAACGTTTATTCAACGAAATTACTAAAAGCTAACCTTGGCGATGTGCATTTGAATTTTTTCATCTTCAGTGTAAGAGAAAAACAAAAAAACATCTGTAGTTTTAGATAAACACTCGAATTCACACTAAAAGATACATCAGTGCACATAGTCACACTCACACTCACACACGCGCACGCACATGCTTCATCATAGACTATTTTGTGTAAATAGTTTTATTTATTTATTTTTGCTTGAGACATTCTATTTCCCCTTTTTATCTGTTCTACCTTCGTTGTCTTTCGCTATTACATTTTACGGTCTTCCACGTTGAAACATCAGTTTCCGGAGTAAGTTTGGTTTAGTCTCGTTTAACATTTTGTATAAAAATGATTTCTTAGCCGATTTCCAGATCTTTCTGCTAAAAGTATTTCATTCTATATTGTTTTGATTTGGCCTACAGATATTCTGTCTTGGGAGTGTCTGTTAGACAGTATCACTACACTGGGAAGGGAATTGTTATTATATGTGATTGTATGCGACACATTTATTTATTTTTTATTTTATATCTTCCTATGTGTTTCCAACGTAACCCGAGCCTGTTTTTAAAAGATCCAATGTATTTATATAGCTTTAATTCATGTTCTTCTATAGAAACTTTTATAAAACTAGTTTTGAATTGTGTTCAAGAATCTTCTTGACGTATTATTGAAGCTGCTGTGCTTCACACAAAAACGATATGTATTTTCATATTATTCATATTAATCCTTCATATCAAAACACTATGTATAAATCTAAATACTTTTGTCCAATCATGGCCGATTTCTGATTAATGATAAATATAACTCTCGTAAGATAGCATAGCTTCAGTGTTGGTGACGATTGCTATGGTAAAATTTTATCATGGTATTAACAATATCTGTTAAGGGTACATATGATTTTAATTGTACTTAAAATAGGATTTTATCAATGAGATAAAACTATATTTAAACAATTCTATCCATAACGTATAATTGATTCAGCTATAAGCAGCAATCAGCTGGAAAACCCCAGCGATTTCATATAGACCTAATGAGTGAAGACACCTCATTGTCTTTGTTTGTGTTCATTGAATAATAATTAGCAGGTTGTGAACTCATTAAATAGTTTTATTTAGGAGAAACGAAGATCTTCCATACTATTTGACTGCTATGGTTAATGCTGTTGGTGTACAGTTTGAACAGAAGCAAGTAGATGCATATAGGAAAAATGTGAGCCCTAAAATAATTCTAGAGAGTTGATATTCTAATAAAGGAGGAATTAGTGTAATGGTTAATGTCGGGCCTTGTTTGGGAGATTCAGAATAAGCAAATAAAGGCGGTAGAAAAGGCAGCAGGAAAAGGTAACTGATAGAACATCAGTGTGTATTAGTTACTGACTCATCACCAATCAGCTTTGTTATTTTTTCAGTACAACATCTGTTTATAGCCGCATCATATTCCAGATGTGAGAGCAGAATGGGTTTTATTTGATCATTGTAGCGTGTCAGCAGAGTTGTTCAGAGCTGAAGCATCTTCAAGCTACAAAGAAGAATGTTAGTCGCTGGAGTAAAGTGTTTACTATGTTATGAATGCGAAATCGTCAAGAAATACCTGCAATGAAAGTGAGTCCTAGTATTTGTAACGACATTGATGGTTTTGATGACCTGTCACTGATGATTAGCGATCGTTTAACGAGGAAATTAGAGGAGCAGCTGCGATTTGGAGGCCAAGAGCTATCAGGCTGTGTAGTATGTAAGTTAGCTTCGCACATATGGAATTCCAGGTTCGATTGCAATGCACAGCACATTGGGCAAGCGTCTTCTACCACAGACGCAGGTTGACCAAATCCTTGTGAGTATAATTTGGAAGAAGAAATCTCAGCAAAATCCCATCATATATATTCATATGTGTCTCTGAGCGTATATATGTGCGTATGTATGTGAGTTTATTCATGTGTGTTTGTGTGTATTTATGCATATATGTATGTACGTTTTTGCGTTTGGGTAAAAACCGGTGTATTCGATTAGAAATATCTTGAGGCATTACTGTTTGACCAAGTTACATTCTCTCGCATCAATTTTCACTTTTAATTTTGTATACTACGAAGACAACGAAATAAATACTTGACCATATACTGAAGTTGCTATAGTTAACTAAAATCCTTGAATGCGGTGATGTAGCATAAGTGCAGTTTAATGACTGAAAACCAGTGAAAGAAAAAGTAAAGGAAATTATGTCAAATTTGTCGTTATTGTTCCTTTCGCGTGTAGTTGTAGTTGTTTAACCCCGCTGGATTAGCCCACCCCGAACAAATCTTTCATTAAAAACATTGCAGCCATAACCCTTCTGTCTCTTTATATCACAAGGACTACACTGTCCAATGTGTACTTGCATGTTTCAAGAGAGTAAGATGTGATGAGAGAGAGAGAGAGAGAGAGAGAGAAGGAGGAAGAGAAAGAAAGAAAGAGATGTGACTGCTATTTTAGCATCTCGAGTGACCACTCAGTAGCCACATCATTCACTCTGGAAGAAAGAAGTTATTATGAATAGTAGTGCGAGGTCAGAAGTCGCTGCTGGAATGTTGTAAACGGACAAGCTCAGAGCTGCTACAGTCGTTTCCATTCACTACGAAACTTCTGTTTCTTGAGTTCCTCTTGTATTTGTATATACTTAAAGTAATTTTCATTCCAGCAATACAAAACAGTAAAAATTGATACTTGACCTACTGCTGTCTTTCACTATTTCTTATCTGAACCTTTACATTCTTTGCCCCACTTACCCTTCTTTTTTAATTATTTTCTGTAAAGCTTCACTTTACATTCCAGCTGTGTCTACTTTCAGACCTCTTACTCACATTCATGCCGCTTTTTTTTTATCTTGCTATGTTCCCATTACTTCATAATCACCCATTCCTTTTCCACTGTCTTCTGTTACTCTTTTCTCTTCAAGACAGTAACCTCTTACTTTCTTAAGAAGGGCTCTATCCAAATCGTTTAGCATTCCCTTTCTCCGCCCACACCCACATATTAACATGATCTATTTGCAAAGTATATTGAACTGGTTAGTGACGCCTCAAACCACGACTAAATATTCTTAAATTGTAGTGTCCTACTTTTTGCTTTGATAGATTAAGAATTTCTGTCTAACTAGATATATGAATATATATGTGGGTGTATTTGAGCTCATATGTAAACAAACAGATGCAACGCATGAGCTCAGTAAACAAATAGTAATGTGTAAAGTGTATCATTTTAGAGCAAAAAAGTGTCAGTGTAACTAAATTATAGAGCCATGGAAAGTAAACTTTGTCTTCGTAAGCCATCCGTCAAATACGGGAGACATAATTAAACAGAGTAGGAAAAACTTTGCGATAAACATTATTATTTATTTAATATATACCTCAAACTAGAAGGAATTAAGCGATATATGTATGTATATATTTATCAACAATAATAATGTTCTTTGAAAAACAGTTACATCTATCGGAAAATATATGTGCATGTATTTACGCGTGCTTGTACACACACACACACACACACACACACACACACACACACACACACACACACACACACACACACACACACACACACACACACAAATAAACAGATATATGCATATGCAGTTACATATATAAATATATAATGTCTGTGTGAATATATGATAATGTATACATGCATAATGCACGCACATATGCTCACACACAGGGATATGCATGCGTATATATTAACGCACACACACACACACACACACACAGAAACTCATATATACACGCACATATATCTATACATACATACATATGTATATATATACATATATACATACATAAACACAAACACACACACATATATAAGTGTGTACGTGTGCGTGTATGTGTGCGTGATGCATATAATATCCGTTAGCTTCAACAAAATGGTAGAGCGGTCAAGGAAAAGTTGGGCGTAAAATATATAAGAAATGAGTATGTTGTCTAATATATATCATCATCATCATCATCGTTTAACGTCCGCTTTCCATGCTAGCATGGGTTGGACGATTTGACTGAGGAATGGCGAACCAGATGACTGCACCAGGCTCCAATTTGATCTCGCAGAATTTCTACAACTGGATGCCCTTCCTAACGCCAACCACTTTGAGAGTGTAGTGGGTGCTTTTACGTGCCACCGGCACGAGGGCCAGTCAGAGGCTAAGCATACATACAGGCTTGATAGATTGAGATTTTTTAAATTACAGTTGCTTATATGTACTTCCACCCGCTGTTTATTGGTGTCGCAATGTTTAATTTAACTTAAATAGAACACGGCTGTTAATTGATAATATTGTGCAGTAATGGCGAAATTATTGTGATCTCTGAGTGTATCTGAATACATTGCTATGTCTGTATGTGTCTGGATTCATGGACATGCAGAAACGTAAGCGTATAAAGAACTACACATCTCTGTATATTCATATGTATTTTATTGAGTATGTGAGATTAGCACTACGCATATCACGATAATGTCCAATGTACTACTTACTAACATCAACTTACGGCCGTGTTCTGGTTGAATAAGCATAGCAGCATCGATAAACTTGGAGAGTGCTTGAAACAACTGTATTTTCCTCGAGAAACCCTGAGTAAATCAATGAGTAGATATCCTGTATGCATTTTTCTTATATTTGTATAATCATTTATTTGTACATATGCTAGGTGTTAACAAAGGAAGTAGTATTAAGCAGCGAGCTGGCAGAATCGTTAGCACGCGGGGCAAAATGCTCTTCGGTATTTCGCCCGTCTTTATGTTCTGCGTTCAAATTCCGCAGAGGTCGACTTTGCCTTTCATCTTTTCGGGTCGATAAATTAAGTACCAGACAAGTACTGGGGTCGATGTGATCGACTTACCCACTTCCCACAAATTTCAGGCCTTGAGCCTTTAGTAGAAAGGATTATTACCGAATAGCGACTTTTATATCATGTATTAGAGGAGCTGCGTAATACTGCTGTTTTCATTCAGAGAAAGTCTCTCGTATAGGTGTCCAGTGTATAAAAACAAAGGTGTCGGTAGCAGAAGAAATGTCGAGCATCGGTGGCGGAACTGTTGCATCACGTGATTTTGTGGCTTCTTGTGCTTCATCAACAACAGGCTTGTATGTATGTACACATACACACACACGTGTGTGCATGTATATATGAATGTGTGCATGTGTATGGAGGTGCGTATTGTTTAGATATTCGATTTTTGGTATATATATTTTAAACCGAGAACGTGCATATGGTGTCTTTAGTCTGAACAAAAACTATTAAACTGAAAAATTAAAAACAGTGGTAAAGGCTTCAATATAACGTAGTGAATTCTAGAAAGTTGCTAAACTATGTAGCATCCTTACAGCTAAAGCGAACCCCTAAACTACAATCATTTCCAAGTTGTTCTAAATACGAGACCTGCGGTTTAGCAAATGCAGACATTTCGAGAAACACAACAATCATCTCCACTACCACCACAATTATCACCATCCCATCATCACAACTGGACTAACAATAACTGCGCCACGCTAAATACAACAGGAATGTGAGAAGACACGCTTATCCAATGAACATTTTTACAACTCTGAAATGTAGTGTCATTTTTTTTGTTCCTTTTGACATTGTTTCATTCCTAATTTCTTTATTTATAATTCTCCAAACTTTACACTCTCTATTTCTGTCTATATAACTTTATCTTCGGTCTTTCACCATTCCTTTATCCTGTCATACCTCACATCTATGAGAACATATCACTCTGCAAAACTGTAAATTCACTCTTAATACTTTCCGTTTCTTTTTTACGTCTTTTCTAACCTCTCTACATTCTCTCTGTTTATGAGCATATAGGAATATATATATATATATATATAGATGCTCATGTATATATATATATATATATATATATATATATATATATATATATATATATCATAAATATACAGGGATTAGCAATTGAGTTGCTTCTCCAAGCGTGTCTTCTCACATTCCTATTATTAATTGACGATTCTCTGCCCTTATTCTTGTATATATATATATATATATATATATACATACACACACACACACACATATATATATATATACATACACACACACACATATATATGTATATGTGTGAATATGCATGTATGTATACGTACGTGTATGTGTTTGTATATATACAAAAATGGATAAGTGTACGTGTGAATATAAATATATATAAATATGTCTATATAAATGTATGTACTATGCAACAAAATCGGTTATAGAACTAGATACTAATAGCTTTAAATTTAGGAATTTACGAAATTTCAGTCAGATTATTTATTTATGATTAAGCTCGCTCCCAAAAAGCGTTTGTTTGAAAAGCGTTAGCAATTATAAAAAATTTCAATTGTTATTTTTCGTGAGATATTGAAGAGGGTATGTCTATCTGATGAAACCTCATGAAACGGTACTTTATTATTCTTCAAAAACTTGTTTTTATTAATGGCGTTGAAACAGCTGTAATTTATAAGATGTGTCATTTGTTTGTATAAAATAATAAAATTTAATAGCATTTATCATTTAATGATTAATTGTTCAATTTATTGTTTTGGTTTCCATTTCTAATTTATATACATATATATATATGTGTGTGTGTGCGTGTGTGCGTGTGTGTGTGTGTGTGTGTGTGTGTGTGTGTGTGTGTGTGTGCATGTGTGCATGTGTGCATATCCTGCTTAGTAATAATCTCATTTGTATCTTTGCATTGTTCTCAACTAAGTCGAACTCAGTTTTTGTTTTCCTCTAGTACTTTGGACTGTCTATTTTACTACTAAGGCGTATTAAGCGGTATTCAGGAGTAAACGGCATATGTAGCCCAACCTTTGCCATTATTATTTCAAAATAATCAGTATTTTAAAAATATAAGAAACCAATATTTCTTTAATCTATATATTGTACTCTTGTTAAGTCTTGAACCACTTCCTTTCGATGCAATCTTACTTTTTGATCCTCGAGAATCTTCGAAATGTTTGGAATTCAAAGACTCTAAAGCAATTTGTTCTAGTCTGATTGCTTTGTCCTGATTATCTTCAATTTATTAAAACATTTATTAGTATTGATGTATATTGCTTAACTTTGGTATGGTTAAGTAATCTCTGTAATTTTCAAAGATTCGAAAGCATTCTTATTCTTTAATTTGCCTTCTTAAACCTTTTATACACTTCAGTTTCTTAAACACCACTTCCTATTAAGATATTTAAACTTATTTTATTTTTCTCAATGAATCAATAGTAAACATCTAGTGGCTAAAATCATGCCATTTCCTGACTTATTTTCCCTAGTTATATTTCTTTCGATATACATATCGTTGCTATTATGCAAAAGTGTCGTAAGTCCAAAACGTTGCTTTTCCAGTAAACGAAAAGATAGTTTCACCATTCCACAGCAAAACCGTTGTATTATACTTTGACAAGTTTTGATATCTTGGCATCTGAAGCAGCAGGAGATACGATAGTTTGACCAAAAGAACCGGCAATATATTCGCTTACACCGATCACGTTCTCTTAATATTCTATTTATATTCCACTCTTCAATTTCTCTCTCTCTTGGAACGCGACAACGTTTTATTTTTGTAATTTTTAGTATCACTCAGTATTTATTCATTATCATCCTCATTTACTATTTTTTCGTTCTCTCCTTCTATTATGCATTAAATAAAGATGTGTAGGATTGCAACTTTTCCTTCATAAATTAATAACTACATCCATAATAGTAGGATACATTATATGCAATGATGCGATAATACAATATATACACTGTTACGATTAACGATAATAACACAATAAATAAACTCAGTTGGTAATAATTTGAAAACTTATCTGAAGTAAAACCCTCTTCAAACTACCATATAAAGTGTTATATTGATAAAAAGTAAAAAAGCTAGAATATACTTACTTAATTATTGTCACTAACAATATGTTTGTTGTTATTCTAAATGATTATCTTTAATTATCATTAAATGTTTTCCGAGAAACAAGTACTTCGCTAAAGAATCAGCTTAAAATTGATAACTTAAAATGGATTATACAGAGTGAATACCATGCTTTAGGAAAGAATTATCTTAGACAGCATTATCAAAAGGAAAAACTGAGACATAAGTAAGCATAAAATTATCCAGTACATATTTGAATGCATGCTAGGACAATGATCTCGTGTATGAAAAGTATAACTTTTTAAATTCTTACGATATACTTTAAATGACTGAACTTGAATATAGAAGTAAGATTCCCTAGATAGATGACTCTACAACTGAGAGTAAAAATGTTGTACCCTCTTCTTTTGTTCCATAAGACGTATGTGATAAAGCTTTGATAACCTATCAAAAGTGCAAATGAAAGGATAAATCGCTTTTTACAAATGAATAGTAAAGAGTCAAAGCTGAAGTCAACACCTATAAATGATTCAAATGAAATTATTTTTGATTTTAAATTTGATTTTTCTGAAGAAGTAAATGAACTAAAAATTTATGACATTAATTGCATAACATCGCATATAATATTAAATAAATGGCGTTCATTCACTGAAACATGCATAATATTAACGTGACTTCTCTTTTCTTCAATTAAAATTTGTATTATTCATTCTGTGAGTATTATAACATACCAATATGATGTACATGTTTTGGATTGAAGTGTTGCTTTAGAACTTGACCGAAGTATAACCAGTTGTTGTTTAGTTAATTAAAAGGTGTAACCAATAACCCGTTATTTGAACACTATGCTAGCCAAGCTCCCACATGAACTGCTGCTGAGGTGATCGTCAGGATCCCCCACCAATTATATACACACACATATATTATATATTATAACTCTTCAACTTATTTCAGCTTTAAAGCTGCGGTCATGCTGGGCACCATATATATATATACTCTTTTTACTCTTTTACTCTTTTACTTGTTTCAGTCATTTGACTGTGGCCATGCTGGAGCACCACCTTTAGTCGAGCAAATCGACCCCAGGACTTATTCTTTGTAAGCCTAGTACTTATTCTATCGGTCTCTTTTGCCGAACCGCTAAGTTACGGGGACGTAAACACACCAGCATCGGTTGTCAAGCGATGTTGGGGGGACAAACACAGACACGCAAACATATACACACACATACATATATACATATATACGACAGGCTTCTTTCAGTTTCCGTCTACCAAATCCACTCACAAGGCTTTGGTCGGCCCGAGGCTATAGTAGAAGACACTTGCCCAAGGTCCCACGCAATGGGACTGAACCCGGAACCATGTGGTTGGTAAGCAAGCTACTTACCACACAGCCACTCCTACGATATATATTAAGCAGCGTCGATTTTTACAATTCTGTAAATAATAATTATATCTTATAAGCTTAAAGCTTATAAGCGATCACTGCACAATGACTAAAGAAAATACTCTAATAATGGGGCATATAAGCCCCTCGACAGAAAAACGTAGATTTTCCCGTACACGCGTGACTCAAACCTACACCTGTTTGTTTACGCAGTCAAGTGTGCTATCGTTACACCAACGCACTAACCCGCTTCTTTCTGTCGGATTTAAGAACTATAACTAGTTCGTAGTTGTTTTTGTAAACAAATTTTCATGTGCTTTCACTGCGATAGTTGTGTTAAGCAGTGTCGAGTTTTACAATTCTGTAAATAATAATAATAGTATTTTATAAGCTTAAAGCTTATAAGCGATCACCGCGCAATGACTAAAGAAAATAATATATGTACTTCATTTATACTAACTGAAAGATATACTGATATTGGAATTGCAGAGTATTATGTAATCTATTACATAATCTTACCCGACTATGTTGTATAAAGTTCTGAAACAGCTGTCAATAATTTAAATGCCAATTATATTTCTATCTATCTATCTATCTATCTATCTGTCTATCTGTCTATCTATCTATCTATCTATCTATCTATCTATCTATCTATCTATCTATCTATCTATCTATCTATCTATCTATCTATCTGTATATATGCATACATATAATATAGGGAGAGCAATGGGCAATGAAAAAGTTCATGACACGTTTACACTGATATGTTATCAACAGTATTATTCGAATAAAGGAATATGACTTAAATTTGGTTTCCACTGTAGATAGTGCATTTCTCATGAAAGTAATCTAAGTTAGAACATTTTTCGGACATGCTTAACTATTACAAACTGGAATTTACCTGGAGGAATATTAGACTAAAAATGTAACGGGCGCTACAATATTTGATGCAGAAAGCCAGGAAATCTTAATAAAATTAAATTTCACTCTTAATGAAACAAATGAAACAAATGATTTGAGTAAGAAAAGTAGGAGAAATATAATAAGGCAAATATAACTTACATAGGGTTATCCCAAACAATATGAAACATACTAAGGCGGTGAAATGACAGAATCGTAAGCTCGCCGGGCAAAATGCTTAGCGGCATTTTGTCCGTCTTTATGTTCTGAGTTCAAATGCCACCGATGTCTTTATTTTTTAATCTTTTTGTGGTCGATAAAATAAGTACCAGTTGAGTACTGGGGTTGATGTAATTGACTTACACCGCGTCCCCGAAGTTGTTGACCATGTGCCCAAATTTAAAACCAATATTTTTGATTGTAGGAGGATATTTTGATGAGTATTTCATTTGAACATCAAGATAGTTACGATGAAAATATAATGACATACGCGATGAAAGGAGAAATAAGAAATGCATTAAGATTTTTTTTCTTTAGTTTCGAATGAATTTCTTTCTCAGCAGTAAGCAATTTATACCAAACAGCGTGAAAGAAATTAGGAAACACTTTGACTGTAGAGAAGAGTTGTTGAAGCTAGAAGAGTGCGTCGTGAGCGTTAATTATACTTTAACAAACGGAAGTTTATAAAGGCAATTAGAAAGATTGAAGAAACTAAAGAATTGCTAAGTAGGCAAACGAAATAACTTATGAATCAGATTCGTTTTTGAAGTACATATTGGATAGACAGTGGACAACATTGCAGAAGAATATTACACTAGGTCAAGTAATAGAACAAAAAATTGGCTTTAGAGGACAGAGAAGTAAGAGGTTTCAATGAATATAATGAGAGGTTGTGTAAGTAGCTAATTATTATTGTTATCATGGTGGTGGATTGCTGGAATCGTTAATGACTTGCGCTATTTGTCTTTTGATGACAGCGCCTGCGACGACACAGCTGTATTAGCTCTTGCTTTCTCCATGGACAACATTAGTGGCGTGGAGAGAGGAGATTTGCATGTATCTGAAACCAATGATCTTCTATTAAAAAAGCTACAACCCTGAAGAACTTTCAACGTGTAGGTCCTTAGATTCTCAAAACGTACAGGAGCTCGTATTACTATTATTAGCGAAATTTTGGAAGGCGGTAAACTGCAGAAACTTAGTGACATTTTGTCCATCTCTGCGTTCTGATTTCAAATTCCGTTAAAATCTAAGTACTTGTTGAGCACTGATGTTGACAAAATTTCAGGTCTTGTGCTATAGTAGAACTGATTGTTATTGAAATGTTGAGTGGAAGAAAAGACAATTTTAGACAAAATACCTTGTAATATTTATGTTGGAATAAAGCTGGCAGAGTCGTTAGCATATCAGGCAAAATGCTTCGCGGCATTTCACTCGTCTTTACGGTTTGAGTTCAAATTCCGCCAAGGTCGACTTTGCCTATTATCCTTTTAGGGTCGATAAAATAAGTACCAGTTGAGCACAGGGATCAACGTAAACGACTTACATTCTCCACAAAAATTGCTGGCCTTGTACCAAAATTTGAAACCAATATTTATATTCGGAGCTCAAACTCGATGGAAGCAACTTTGACAGTGATTCTTTTGGAGTCAATAGAATAAGTTTTTTGTACAGATTAAATCCTTTAGACGTTTTCCTAACAATCTTTGGCCTTGTTTAAGAAACAATTATGATTATTTCATTGTTCATGTTAGTATATACAGCGTAGGTGTTAATTTACTGTCCTCTTTGAGATCTGATGACTTCACACTGGAAATAATTTTCATACTATATTAACTGCTTCAAACAATACAATTCTGTGTTTGTTACTGATGACTGTTTTTAGCTATAGTTGTTTAACATAGAACACGCGTTTTATGTAATCCGAGCTAAGAGCTCTTACTATTATTGATATCCCATTTATTCTCATACTTTCCATTCTTTAGAGCTCTCATCTAGCAACTGGGTACTTATTCATAGTTTTAAATGTTCTGGTAAGTATTGTGGTCCCCTCGAACACTTGTGTTTTTACTATTATAAGCACAAGACCTGAAATGTTTTGGTAGGAGGGGGTCTAGTCGATTACATCAACCCCAAACCTTAACTGGTTCTTATTTCTTTGAGCCGGAAAGGATAAAAGGCAAATTCGATCCGGCGGAATTTGAACTCAGCCCTCGTGTATTATAAGTTATAAGACATTTGTTTCTCTATCAGCACAGACATCAGAATTGTGTTCTATGATATAATCAATTTTGATATTGAAGTTAAATTGGGTGTATGGTTGATTGTTCTCCAAGTAACAGTATTTTTTCTGTCTTCTACCACCACGCTAATATTGATCGCAGTCTTTTAAATAGCTGTACTTCTTTAAAGCAAATTTCTGCTGAGTTTTTGAACAGTTACTCGAATGGGTCCTTTTTTCTTCACACCTTTTTCACTGCCAACTCTACAACGCTTCCCTCTTAAATTCTCTTTTTTTCTTAAAATTTCATGATGTGATATATTTTTTATCATTTATAGTCTCTTTCCAGTTGTTCATATTGTTAGTTCTATTAGATGTTACAAACTTGAATATTATTTCCTCAATATTTATAAGTTATTCTGAATTTCTTTTCATTGTTTAACAACAACAGATATCTTTTGTCACCTTTTCTGACAATTTAACAACATTTCACATTAGATCATGGATAAAGGCTTCCAGAAAAAAAAATTAAGAAAATTAATAATAACAATGATAATAATAATAATAATAATAATAATAATAATAATAATAATAATAATAATAATAACTGAAGACAGCCGCAGAAAGAAGAAAGGCCTCAGTATGGCCTGGGTGGACTACCGAAAGGCTTTCGACAGTGTTCCCCACACGTGGATTCTGGAAACACTAGCCATAAACAAGGTGGCACCAATTATCATAAAATACATAGAGCACTCAATGAACAAATGGCAGACAGTGCTACAGCTCCAAACAAAAGAGGGACTTGTGAAAACGAAAGCCATCCCCATTAGAAGAGGAATATTCCAGGGAGACACGCTCTCTCCACTCCTGTTCTGCCTGGCACTCACACCTTTAACAGAATTGCTAAATAGAACTGGATGCGGTTACAAATGCTATGGAAAAACAGTCAGCCACCTTCTATATATGGATGACCTAAAATTATATGCAAAAAACGACAAAGAGCTAGAAACACTACTACAGACAGTACACGGCTTTACCAAGGAAATAGAAATGAAATTCGGATTAGAAAAATGTGCCAAAGCAACCCTGAAAAGAGGAAAATTAGTTAAAAGTAGCAATATAACACTAGATAAAGCCAATGAAATAAGAGAACTAGACGAAAGCCAACCATATAAGTATTTAGGAGTCAATGAACTAGATAGGATACAACATACACAAATGAAAGAAAAAATAAAGAAAGAGTACTATAGACGAGTTAGATCAATACTAAAAACAGAGCTCAATGCTAAAAACAAGATAATGGGTATCAACACTTTAGCTGTCCCAGTTATAAGCTACAGCTACAACATCCTTAACTGGACACTAAACGAACTATGTAAAATAGACAGGAAAACAAGAAAAATAATGACAGGATATAGGATGCACCACCCAAAATCTGACATAGAAAGGCTATATATACAACGCACAGAAGGTGGCAGGGGTCTTATACAGCTAGAAAACTATTATAAAATAACCACCATAGGACTGCAAAAATACCTACTCCAGAAGCAAGGGAAACTAATACAAATAGCCACAAAACACGAGCAAAACAAAAAACTGTTTTCAGTATTTAAGGAAGCTGACAAATACAAACAAGAAATCAATCTACCTAACAAATACGAAGAAGAAGAAGAAGAAACAACAAAAGCTATAAAACAAATGAAATCCAAACTAAAACTAGAACAGCAACGGACCATGATAAAACGATGGCAAGAAAAGCCCCTACATGGTAAATACTGGGCTAAACTAAATGCGAAAGAAATAGACAGAGAAAAATCCCAGCAATGGCTGAGAAGCTCAGGACTCAAAGCAGAGACTGAAGGATTTTTAATTGCTGCACAAGACCAAAGCCTCCCCACCAGAAATTACCAAAAACACATAATGAAAAGAAATATAACAAGTAACTGTAGAATATGTGGAGATCGACAAGAAACAATAAATCATATTATCTCTGGCTGCCCAGTCCTGGCTAAGAAGGAATATATTCACAGACACGACAGAGCTGGGACCTATATACACTGGAAGCTATGCCAACATTATGGAATAACAACAGAAAAAAAGATGGTATAAACACACGCCAGAAAAGGTCACAGAAAACGAGAAAGCAACCATACTCTGGGATATGCCAATACACACAGATAGAGAAATTAAGGCAAATAGACCAAAGATCATGAAGAAAAAAAATGCTTTCTAATTGATGTATCAATACCAGCAGATGACAACGTTTCTCTAAAAGAAATGGAAAAACTTTCAAAATACAAAGACCTGGAAATAGAGATAACTCGAATGTGGAATCTAAAAACAGAAACAATTCCTATCATAGTAGGTGCCTTAGGTATAATAAAAAAATATTCAGACAAATACATAACAAAAACACCAGGACTTACAAATATATATAACATACAGAAAATTGCACTACTGGGTACTGC
The DNA here is from genome assembly GCF_046866305.1 of Octopus bimaculoides. NCBI lineage: Eukaryota > Metazoa > Mollusca > Cephalopoda > Octopoda > Octopodidae > Octopus > Octopus bimaculoides. The sequence continues at coordinate 37,497,643 of NC_142928.1, forward strand.
ACACATTCTACGCAAAACACTTTCAATACAGTAAACATAAGAGCACCACAGCAAACCACAGCACATACCCAAGGCGCACAGAGCTGCGCTCGGTAGTGAAGTGAAAGCACGTTATAAAATTAAAACTACTGAATAATAATAATAATAATAATTCGCTTATTGGCCACCTGGGCTCACATAAAATTACATTAAAAGACATACAACACAAAAGACAAAAACAGGACGATACAATGGGTATTACAACGTGTAAACAATATAATAATCAAAATTAAACAATTTAAAACTCCCAATAGGGGAGGCGCTTTAATGCCCTCGGGGAAAACCCACAAAAGCCACGGGTGCCTGAACAACAGAGCAAGAGCCCTTTTGTTTACAGGTGCAAGCTCAGAATTGATCTTGTCACACTGGCCATTCTTCCAATATTCACCAACTTTTCAACAAACTTGCTACAAGGCAACATTGCCCTCTCCACCCTCAACTTCCTTTTCAAGTGAAACGTGAAAAAGTTGATGAGGGCTTGGCCAAAGAGGAAAGTGTCTGTCTTTAGCCCTTTCAAACGGGTTCACCATACTACCTCTTTCGCTACAGCCACTAGACAAATAAAAATTGCCTTCCTCTACCGGCCAAAATAACGTGGCGGGGCAATCTTCACAATGGATCCAGCTGATAGTCGGATCCGTCCAATACATGACAGCAGGTGGTCGGATCCGTCCAACACACGACAGCAGGTGTTCCACATAAACCCACAGGTCAGCAATACTCGGGTACGGAACTAGGGTGTGCAGAAGTTTCATCGTTCTGTGTGCACCTCGGGCAGACCCGGCTAACGGCACTTCCGTGCCTATAAAGTTTATCCCGAACAGGCAGCACTCCTCGGTAGCGCTTTTAGGCAAGGGATTTCTGGAAGTTATCCATAGGCCCAGGCCTGAAAGTTCTCCGAAACAGACCGGTTAGTTGTTCTTCACTGACGCCTAGCGTTTCCCTGAGAACGTCGTCGCACTTTCCTCTACTAGCTCCCTATAGAACGCTAGAGTAGAACTATTACCAACCGCATTGCTCGCCTGGTGGAGAGCTGTGAGGACTTGACGGCACTCGAGGTGCCAAGCGCTCCTCCTCGATCTACGCCTAAGCCAGGATTGCAGCTCAGTCAAAGAGACCAGCTGTGGAAAAGCGTGTTCACACATGCTCACTGTCAAGGAAACGCTGGAGATGCCGCAACCACACAGACACCACAATGGAAGAATTTTTCTTTCCGACACACAATGCACAACCACTACACATACAGATTTTTAAAATGAATCAAGAAACATAATAAATAATAATAATAATAAATTTTCCAAATGCTGTTGGGTCTTTCCAAAAGACTTTCCCCAAATGACTCGATAAAAACCTCGTGGAAATGCCCACAACAAAGTCCAGGGGAACAGCACTTCCAGACAACAATGGTAAGTAGAGCTCTTCTCTGAATTTATTTTTACAATGGTCATGCTCAGAATAGGTTGTGTAAATGGCAGGGGCCTCGGGTTGCCTTAGAAACAAGGTCACCTATTAAATGACCTGAGGTCCCTTAGTATAGATGTTGCAGCCATTAGTGAATCCAGACTATCCAACTCACGGGACCTCATCACCTTTTTCGGTGGATACGAGATCTACCTATCTCCGTGTAGGCCGGGAGGGGGCGGTGGTGGTACTGTGGTGTATTTCCGGAAGAGTCTGGATTTGAAAATAAAGACAGTTTTCCTGGATCCAGAAAGTAAGTTGGTGGTCCTAGATGTGAACAGCAGTGACGGTGGTGCTTTCAGACTGGTGGCTGCCTATGCTCCGACAGGGGCAGCGCTGTCTCATTACTTCCCCCTAAAAGGGGGAGATTTTCAACAAAAGAACTCCTTCTGCACACCAAAAGGGGTTCGGAAAACAAAAACAGACAAGCAAAACAGTCAATAAGCACGAAAAAATAACAACAAAATCCAATCTGACGGAGCTCTGAAAAACACGTCTTAAGTTGCCGACGACAACAACAACAACAATAATAATAATAATAACTATTATCATTATTATTATTATCATTATTGTTTATGGTTTCTTTTCATTATAACTTTATTTCAGCTGCCTTAGTACTGGGCATCCTCCAGAGGCCAAGAGTAGCAAGGGCACTTTTGTTTTGTTATGCATGCTAAAATTATCACTACATTTATTTCATTTCAGATGGAGAATGCTTTCCGTAGTATATGGGCATCAAAGTTATTTTTTGTTGTTCAAGGAGATTGGAGTTACCAGGGAGTTGCTTCATATACTTCTCACATCCCAAGGCAAAAAAAAGAAAAAAATTAAAATTGTAAAAATACTGACTGAATTTAGAAAAGACATGGAAAAAAAAACACATTTACATAAATGGACACAATTGAAGAAAATACTAGAGATCTGTACCTTGACAGACATAAGCCAACATTTTAACACTAACTTTACAAGTGTGGTCAGCCAAAAGGATTCGATGGACATTGGGTCTTGGAAAAAAAAACATGGGTGTGACTTGATACGAGGGACAGTGCTTCCTAGCTAGAGTAATACAATCAGAAAGAATTCGTAAGGAAGGCAATATACATCTGTGTTACCCAAATCATTAACACTATGTGAAAATTCGCTTACTTTTCTCCTTTTAAATTGCCAGTGTTTGTAGCCTTCAAGGCAACTTATTAAATTGTAAGCAAATATATGTCTAGACACAGACTCGTTTGCATAACAGTTGACGACCTGACATTAATTATTAAAAGCATGAAGCTAAATACCAATTTTTCGGTTGATATGGTATGCTTTGATGAATATTTATAATTTTGTATTCAAATTATAAAAGCTTTACACAAACATATATAATGTCAACGTGGAAACGATGAAATGCCAGAGGACTAAAATTAATAAAAAAAAGTATAATTAAAATAGCAGATGATGTATTTGTATATAAAATTCATTCGAAGTTAGTTACCTACAGACATTTTTTAAGTTGCCTAATCAGTGAACGTCATCCACTCAAAATCTTTATTGTAGGTTTTGGCATGCATTACTTAAAGTATATTTCATTGAAGAGGTTTCATAAGGTTCAAACATATCTGGAGTTTCCTCAGTTCTTTCTAAGAATACTATGCCACCATTCAATTTTATTTAACAACTTTAGGTTCAACACATTAGATAAATGCTCTCCTACTTAACTGTTTATTTTTTTTCTTACTTTGGAAGAATTAAGCGAATCTATCTTTGGAATATTAAGAGACGATATAGTTAGTATTGAAATAACTCATCTTGTTTGTATTCTGCAATGTTTTTCGTCCAAACAGTGAAATATTTATGTAAAAATGTTTCTAGATGCAAGTAACTGTCGTAATCTGTTTTGACAAAAGATATATCAAATACAAGTGACAGAGCTTGAACTAGTGACCTTTAGGTCGATGGATGAATACATTGTCCATTCAAATATCCTGCCACCATTGACCGCTGTGCTTATACGATATCATACAACTTTAAAAGAGCAAAGGTGCCATTTACAACATGAACTCATCTGAATTTCTCAATAATTCTGTATTCAATGAATTTGTAATGTATGTCGTTAGTATGAGGCGTTAAACCGGAGGAATCTGCAGAAGCGGGTTGTAATTTACAGAGGTCATTGAACGTTAGTCATATCAATCGACATAAAGAATCATTTGAATATAAAGAAGCGTCTTTGCAACAATCATTTTCCATCTATTAATATTAATACTGACGTAAATGATAAGAACAAAATATGAAAATTGACGAAGATAATGACGGTGACGACAATGACGATAACAACAACAGCAAAAACAGCAAAAGCAAAAACAACAACAACCATAATAAAAATAATGATAATAGAAAGAACAACAATAACAATAACTATAATCCTGATAAAATCCTCAAACCTTTTCACGGATGCAACTGTGACATTTTGTCCAGTTAAATCTCTCACAATTCTGTATAAAATATGCAGGTCATATATTGCTTCATATTCATACACCGATTGTTGTAACCTTGGAAAAAGACCAACTTATATGTTGATTCTGTTTAAGAGCTGGAAATGAGTGTAACGTATTCATTTCACACTTTGTCTATCATTACACATTTTCTAACATCGAATAATCAGACAATAATTGACTATTGGCTCTGTTTACTGTTTAATTTCCATATTCATTCCACTATTATTTGAATAAAGGGGTTACATTCCCAATAAGAAGCCTTGGAAATGTCATAAAAAACGGCATAAAACAACTTAGACAAAACAGAAAAACTATGTGTATGTATGTATGTATGTATGTATGTATGTATGTATGTGTGTATGTATGTATGCATGCATGTATGTATGTATGAATACACAAAAAAGTATATACAAGCAAAAAACAGATATGTAAATGGTTCTTGAAAACGAGGGAATGAAACAAAAACTTTGGTGAATTTGGTTCTTTACCAATTTGTATTTTTTCGGATATATTGATCATTTACTCACGTATCTTCAATATATGTGTATACAAGTGCATTTTGGTATATACACGATAACCTATAGCAAAATGAAGAAATTTGTCTATAAGTATGTGTGTTTGTACTTGCATTCTCACTTTATAAATGCCTGCATGAATATGTATCATAAATAGACATACATTTGTATGTATCCATATATATGTGTGCATGTTTATGCTTACATACATACATATGTACACCTATATATTTGCGAATATATTTATACAAGTATATGTATATTTACCTACCTACCTACATACATACATACATACATATATATGTATATATGAATATGTATATATAGGCTTCAAATTTTGGCACAAGGCCAGCAAAATCAAGAGAGGGTAAATCGATTACATCTACCCCAGTGCTCAACCGGTTATTTGCTTTATCGAGCCCAAAAGGATGAAAAACAAAATCGACCATGGCGAAATTTGAACTCAGAACGGAAAGACGGACAAAATGCCGTTAGTCATTTTGTCCGGCTAAAGATTCTGCTAGCTCGCCGCATTTATATATATATACACATATATACATGGATCAAATAGTTCGATTTAAATTCCTTTAGTCCTTCAAGTTTCAAGCGTGATGCTAGACTTCAACCATTGTGTGTATTTGTGTGTGTGTGTGTGTGTGTGTGTGTATGTGTAAAACAGAAGTACAATTAAAGGTTACAAACCTCATTCAGGGATAGCAAAATCCTATGAAAGTACTGGTTAATTACCTATACAAAGAGTATTGGACATTCTATTTAATACTCCACTGCAAGGTAACTATATAAACCGCGGTTTATATATATCTTATTTATTATAATGATGAGAGAATAGAAAGGTAATTAGTGAATTATGATTTATTAATTAAAAAATTGACAAACATCCCTTATAGCTGTTTCAATTCAGGCTCTCAGAAAGTTAATTAATTGAATTAAAAACTATATTAAAGTTGAATCTCTTCAGAGATAGATAAAGGTATAACAATGTAAGTGTTCAATTTCCTCATATTGAGTAAAATTCCGAGAGCCTGAATTGAAACAGCTGTAAGAGATGTTTGTCAATCTTTTAATTAATAAATAATAATCTATTAATTACCTTTCTATTCTCTCATCTCATTTTATATACATACATACATACATACATATATATATATATACACACATACATACATACATACATACATACATACATACATACATACATACATACATACATACATACATATATATGAGAACTGTACTTGTTTGGCATGTAACTTGATCTGAGAATGTGTTGAAACTGAAAAAATTACTTCGTAGAAAAGTAGTTTTAGCCATTTAAGAATACACTTAAGCTCCATTGTGCTTATGAGAAACTAATATGGCTATTGATTTGGTAGTGATTATAATGCTTATCTTAGTCCACTAGGAGTGATAATGTGTTTAGTCTGGTATTTTAATTGTGTTCTAGGAGGATACGAATGTGATTGGGTTCTTGGAGGTAATTGGATATATTGTGGCAAGGTTTATAGGAATTGGAAATTGCTGCAATAGAAAACTGTGCCTTTCACATATTCAGGTAGATTTTTACATATATTTTTTTGTTGTTAAGTATCTTGCAATAATTCTTGACTGCACTCCTGGCATCGGTTATCAAGAGCAAACTCTGTTAGTAATTAGATATATAGCTAATGTTGTACAGCTAAATATTCCAGCAGGAGCATATGAACATTTCACGAAATGTTTATAGTGGTGGCAGGTTGCACAAATGGAGTTTAGTGCAACACCCTTCCGCACTAAGTTCAAACTTTAGAGCTGGGTGTTGAATATTTCCGTCGACAAGATTATGAGAATAGTTCTAATATGAATTGATATTCCTCATGTGCGTAGGTACTACTCCAAGAGAAAAATACAAGGTTTTTCTTTACCCAATGCTCATGTCACAACTATAACTTAGTTTGGAGAGACAATAAAATCACAATATTCAGGTGCAATACATTTCCCTAGAATTCCGCCACGTTTTTCCACTTTGCATAATCTACTAAATGTTGAACTCGTTTTAGAAAACATGCAACGGCCCCAACTGTAAAATCTCTCACTGAAACACTGAAATCTACGGTGCACTAGAAAATTTAGTTGCAATCATTGATTGATTCTGAATTGTGTATCACTCAAATGAAAGGTAATTATTTTGGTCGCACTAGTTTTCCAGCGCTCCTATTTCTTTCAAATGAATTTGTGGGTGAAGAACTTCAGGGTCGTGCTATAGATGTAGCAGGGATTTCTTCATTCTAACCATTTTGTAACTATTTAAAGACATACAGGGTGAGGCAGAAATTTTGATAAAATATTAGGGAATTTTCTAAAGGTCTAGATGTTGGGCCTGTATTCATGACTCAGAACAAGTGCTTATGTAACAAACAAAGCAAAGAACAGTTATATGATTATGAATAAGCAGATGAGCCTTTGACAGATGCAAACACTGGTAATTAAAGCACTGAGAGCACTTGGTTTGAATAACTGAAACATAAAACCATTAAATGTATTTGATTTCTTGTGCAATTTTCGGGTTTTGTCTAAAGGTACTTTAAGAAAATGTGAAGCAAACCTGGAGGTGACATGGATTGGTGTTAAGCTAGTACAGGTAAGAAATAAGGTCCTAAAACTGGGCGATGTAGGTGGTTAGATGCTTTGTAAAAACATGGACTCACTAAATCTAATTCTGCCATAAGAGTTTCAAAATTCAATGAGAATGCATGAATTCGTTGCCTGAAAAACACAGGTCTACTACATTTTCAAAATTCTTTCTTTCTCTCCAGATTTTCCTTGTCACTCACAGTAATTGTAACATCAAGCGAAGCATATATTTCAAAGCTGAAACTGATTAGAACTTGCTTTAAATTATCAATGCATCAAAAATATTTGGGCTGTTTAAACTTAGACAAAATCCTAAATGATTTTTGGAGAGATAAAAGCAAGAAAGATAACTTTTATAAATAAAAGAAGATTGTAGAAAACTGCAAACGAACGTTTATTTCCACAATATTGTTCATTTACATTTTGAATGGGTCTTCTTGCTAAAGTTTAGTCATTTCTTTTAAGTGGTTTTGTAAAAAATATACTCTTTAAAAAGACATTTTGTTTATTTAGGATTCTGTATTTTTGTGGTTATGTTGTTTAAATAACTGTTTACGACGGATTGATATATAATGATGTGACTTTTATCCTAAAGCTGTGAACTGAATTGAAATTAATTTGTTGGCTTTACGTGCGAATATGTTTTAGAAAACCCCAAAAGATTTGTTTCCAAAATGCTGTTCACTTGCAATTTCAAAGTTTCACCGAAACAAAAATAAATTAAAATTTTTAAGAGGCTATTTCGCTAAAACATACTTAGGCGCAATGTCTGATGTCCGCCAAAAAGATTCCAATGCCCCGTAGCTTCTAAGGCCATCTATTATTGCAGAAATTCTTTAATTTGTTAGGCGATGATGCATTTGAGTTTTTCTGATTTCCCAGTTACTTTACTAGTGAGTGTTAAGCGAGAGAGGGGTGGGTGGGTTATGGTCTAAGATAAAAAGTATCTGCTTGAATTTGGTGTCTCCGTCTTCCTAATGAGATTTATGGTGTCTGATTTTCAATGAATATCTGATAGATAAAATGAAAATGTTGTGTACTAAATGAGAGTGTATGTATTAATGTGTTTCCCAATGATAACACGCCATAATACGAGATTAGTAACCTGATAGTGCGATTGGTGAAGTTGGTGTTGGTATGCATATGATTATCATGTTTATGCATTTTGAACTGTTGGTTTTTCTTTTTGTTACTTTCAATTATTGAATTTCTATTGTATCTTTCTATCATAAAATTCATGTACAGGGAATATGATTTTATGTTTTATGAAGTGCGCAATATGGTTTAGCTTGTCCCGTTCAACGGATTGTACTGTGGAAGAATTGTACTTGGAATAGTTTCTTTTTATAAGTTGGATAAGAGAGGAGTAAAAAGGCTGATGATATTTTCATATCTTTCCAAACTTATGAGATTCATGCTGCTGATGACCAGCATGAAGATCTTACGAGCAATACCTGAAGGAAAAAGGCGGGCGGAGAGATAATCGTGAAACTGAAGTGAAAGCTTGCAATACGGAATATTCCACTAAAGACAACCGCAAAAGATGCTGAACCAGTTGAAGATTTTGTTGTACGGCTCCGAATATGAAAAATGCTAACGTTATGTTTGATGGATATTTTAGCGCAATCAATGTGTTCTTTTGTGCCGTATTACAGAATGCTTGAATATTTGTTGGGTGTTTATGTAGTGTCTATTTGCTACTTTGTTTTGGTGTACTTTGTGTGTGAAATGTTAGTTGTTACTCATGTTGACTGTATTTTATACAGAGAGATGAACCTGAATAAATGATGATAGAGGTTTCTCACCGTATACATGTTTCATCGAGTGATTTTCGATTTGTGAGATTTGGTGTTTTGTATGTGTTATATCGCACGTTCGGATGACTTCTACTCAACTCCTCGACGTCTAAACTTCTCCCTCTATATCTACGTATTGGGCTAGCCAACTTCATCGTCTGAGGGCGTCGACACAACAGTATGTTAATATATTACCCTTCAAATGTTCTCTCTGTCGTCGTTGTGTTCTTTAGTCTCTGTTCAACAGTGATTATACAAAGGTATGATCAAATGTATTCCAACTAATACAATTCCATCTTTTAAATAGTACCAAGGACTATATAAACTAATCTGTACTTTCTTGTTTAAGACAGTACGATTTTATTTGAGGGAGATTCGGTTCCTGTCTTTAAGAAGCCGAGCGCTTACAAAGAGGATTTTTCGCCCTTACTGAATTTTTCTGACGCACAATGTTTATCTGTGTGTGTGTCAGCGTGTTCATCATGCATCCACAGTATCATCGATTTTAAGGTGTATTTTGAAAGATACTTAGCTGCTGTTTCTCGGATGACGAGCGGTCGCGTTTGTTCACATAATACAGGTATTCGCTTCAGATATCAATCTAGAAATATCTAAGACAAACTTAAAATCTATTGACATTATCGATCTGCAAAGAACATGATATTCGCTTTTACTTGCACAAGGATTACTGCTAAATCAAGATGTCTTAACCGTTGGGTAACCATTGCACATCAGAATCTGCTTCTATACCATTTGTCTCCAAACTGGATGCTACCTTTGCTCAACGAATGTCATTGGAATTGGTTAAACTGGGAAAACCTGATTTAATTCCTAAAGAAACATCGCGCTTATTGTTTTCTCTCAGAAATTTAATAATCATTATCTTATATTTTCAACACTCCCATCTATTTGAATAAAGAGTAATCCATAACTGAAGAGATTTTGTGTGCCAATCCGCTTTCGTCATTGGTCTCTAACTGTTGAAAGACCATCAGCATCATTAAATCAAATATTGTATCCAGCTTGATTCTCATTAACTTGTGAAACAAACGTGTGTGTTTTACAAAGCTACTTCAACGGGATAAGATGTTGTAGCTTGATTTGTATGATTCAAAAGACTCGCCAGTTTAATAGTTTAGTTTCCTAAGGAATGTCCTTTCAATCAAAATACTACATTGATAAAATGATATCAGCTGAGAAGGTCTGTACTCTTGCGATCAGCTGTTCATTCCTGGAAAATTAATTTTCCAAGTGCAAATCACGAAATACCAATATGCAGAGTTAATCTCCCCAGTTAATGTTTCTTCTATTTCCCAGGTCTCACTTCTATAGGCCAGAACTGCTTGAATGCATACTTTGAAAAGTGCATTTTATTTCTCTAACTGACTGAACAATTCCAAATAAAGTAAAGTTTGCATGATGCAAACCGTGATGATTGGTGTCTTTGTCCAAAGTTATTTCTATTCCACTGTCTGCTATGCAACATACAAAATAGCAATAATATATGACAATAGGAAGTTGAGGATCTAAGGTGGTAAATACGTGTACATATAATTTAGTTCATCAACAAACATTACTTCGGTGTTTAATTCAGTGATTTTTTATCCATTTTTGCAGATGTCATTTCAAAACATGCCAGTTGTGTTTGAAATGTTGTAGGGTTCATTCCTTAAAATTGCATCATCATGATGAAATGTTTTACTGTTTCTCCTTCTGTCAGTGTATCTCACTGACATGTCCATACGCAATACATAATCCTTAACAATTCAGAAAAGGTAATGGGCAAGTGTATCGCATTATTGTTGCCATGAGTACGGGGCGTTAATATTAATACAACATTTAAGGCGGCGAGCTGGCAGAATCGTTAGCACGTCCGGCAAAATGCTTCGCAGCATTTTATCCGTCTTTACGTTCTGAGTTCAAATACCGCTGAGGTTGACTTGGTTTTTCATTATTCCGGGGGTCGATTAAATAAGTATGAGTTGAGTACTGGGGTCGATGTAATCGATTTATTCCCTCCCTCGAAATTGTTGGCCTTGTGTCAAAATTTGCAACCAATATTAATACAATGTTTAAAGCGGTGAGCTAGCAGAATATTTAGCACGCCGGGCAAAATCTTAGCGTTACTTCATACGTCTTTACGTACTGAGTTCAAATTCCGCCGAGCTGACTTGCTTTTCATCCTTTTTGGGTCGATAAAATAAGAACCGGTTGAGCACTGGGGTGAATGTAATCAACTTACTCACTTCCGTTGTGTCAAAATTTGAAACCAATGTTATTACAGTATTAGTGATTGATAATGTTTATTCAATAATATCTTTTTTTTTCCTGTCTGAAACCAAACTGAAAACATAGAATCAATTCCGTCATTCTTACTCTTAATCTTGTCGGTGGCACTCTGATAAAGATGCTTGCGGTGGTGCACCTATGATTTCTGGTACAGCAACGGTTTTATTTTGATGCTGGTGGATGGACACAATAGAAAAGAAATAAAAAGAATCATGTATAGAATTTAAGATGTTTATAGTAATATTACAATGAGAACCAGAAATGAAATCAAAAGTGTTAGCTTGAAACAGCCGTTTAAGCATGTGTCATACACAAAGGTTTTTAAACAAAAGAAGATATGGATAGGTGTTTACTTCAAACTTAAATTTTATGTTGCAAGGAATATTCAAACAGTGAATATTTCGAGTCCTGGAAATTGCAGCCTTTTAGTCTGTGCCGTCTTAAGGAAAGGATACACTTGGCAGTTGCGCAGGGTCTCCACTGGTGAAAGAGTCTAATACAAATCTATGTATGCATTGACGATAAGGCCTAGTACACGGATTTCTCCGGAAGCCTACAACGCTGCTAAGACAGCCATGCTTTCAGTTATAATGTATTAAAGAATATTCTACATTTGTATCAAGCCCTGTAATTTATCGCTTCTGGTGAATCAACAGAGATTTATACACACACACACACACACACACACACACACACACACACACACACACACACACACACACACACACACACACACACACACACACATGTATCTCTCATTCTCTCTCTTTATATATATATATATACATCATTCTTATACAAGAATGTTCTTGACAGTGACTTCAATGATGGCTTAGCTGGTCGAAACTTCGAAGTCTCTATCAAGAACATTCTTGTATAAGAATAATAAACTTGTACTCTACAAAAGTTTAGAGTAGCCTGTGGAGGCGCAATGACACAATGATGAGGGCAGCGGACTTGCGGTCATAGGATCGCGGTTTCGATTCTCAGACCGGGCGTTGTGAGTGTTTATTGAGCGAAAACACCTAAAGTTTCACGAGGCTCCGGCATGAGGTGGTGGCGAACCCTGCTGTACTCTTTCACCACAACTTTCTTTCACTCTTTCTTCCTGTTTCTGTTGTACCTGTATTTCAAAGGGCCAGCCTTGTCACACTCTGTGTCACGCTGAATCTCGCCGAGAACTACGTTAAGAGTACACGTGTCTGTGGAGTGCTCAGCCACTTGCACGTTAATTTCACGAGCTGGCTGTTCCATTGATCGGATCAACTGGAACCCTCGTCGTCGTAACTGACGGAGCGCCACGATAGAGTAGCCTATCAGATTAACATAAAATTACTTTCATTATAATTGAACATAGGACAAACATTACTATATATATATTATATCACATCTTTATTTATTTACTTTTTTAAAGAGATGGAACTTCTTGTGCTTTCCTCTGCTGTCTAATATTTCTGCCTTCAAGAAGTTAGCGCTATGTAATACTTTGGCTTCTTCTTTCACTGAAAATGATGCAAGTAAACGCATACACACATACAAGTATATAACCTCAACTCCTTACATTCAAATTGTTTATTTAACATTTCATTATTTACCTTTTCAGATCTTATTTTATATTTCGTTCAGAATAAACATGCCTTTATAAAACGTTTTATTATAAGAAAATAAAACGACACTTCGAAAATGGGTGAATGTTCTGCATGTGCGTGTGTGTTCCTATTTAGACTATTAAATCCATAGTATAGATTTTATATCAGATATTCTAATGAACACGAAAACGAGATAACTATAAGCATGGCTTCACAATCTTATATATACATATATATATATATATATATATATATATATATATATATATATATATATATATATATGCGATATACTTACACATACATACACAAACACTCGCACACACACACACACACACACACGTGTTTATTTATATATATCTATATGTGTGTGCGTGTGTGCACAAGTGCATATTTATTTTTTAAAATTTATTTAATACCCACACTTAATTTATATAGAAAGTAAGCCGTGTCGTGATGCAAAGGGTGGTAGAATTGTGTATTTTGTGAGTGATGTCCATATTTACTAATATATGTATATATATATATATATATATATATATATATATATATATATAGATATATATATACATATATAGGCATATTTCCGTTCTTATCCTGAATCATCTGAACGCGAGGACAATTTGCCGTTTTCTACGATCTAATCTAATAATTTGATGCTAAATGTTTCTTGGAAAAATTTCTGCCGTAGCTCCTCTGCACTACGAGGTAATGTTCCTATTTACATAACGTAATTTTTATTACATTACACATTTTGAGAGCAGTTTGTAGTGTTTGCCATTAAATATAACTTTTAATGTACAGGCTATTGCAATTTAACCTTAATTTCTTCTGAAAAATTATTCAATATATTCAACAATCGATGCACAAATTTCATTTCTCAAAACGATAATTGTTCCCATTAAAAATATATTGCGTCTTTATAAAATTCCTTACTCCATACAATTCTGAGCACTCCTGATGAAAACAAGCGGTAACTCCCTATATTATTGAGATTATCAATTATTAATACATTTAATTTATATAGTATCTATTGTACATACACCTCATGTTGCATCGCAGACGTCTCAAACATCAATCTCACCTTTAATCTCTCTGAAGTAATCGTTATTGGAGAAATTAATGTGCACAATTCGTCGTTGCCTTCACACTTCTTCCATACTGGCATTGCTGGGTACAAAGCGAAATTGTTTGCCACCTCATCAGTCTGCCTCAGTGAGTACTCATTCTTTTTTTTTTTATTCCTAACAATCACAGATGCGCCAAACTTTTATGTTCTAAACCCTAAGTGATTTGCCCAGATCTGTGCAGAAGTAATATAAATAAAATAACATTGTCTATAATTTCTTGATCATGTCACCAACAGGGTGGGTTTACTCACAATAGCTTTGAAGCTAACATATGAAAAGTAAAGGTGTGTTTGTACCTCACACCCTTGTTATAACAGAACTTTCTGGTATTTTACTAAGAGATTACCATGTATTATATGGATCACTTCTACCCATCGCTCATTAACCGAAATTTTTATGTTGTGAAGTTTTACATTGGCTACTCACTTTACGACTAACTTCACACTTCACACGCTTGATATTGGTCACAATATCAACAGACATACAATAGAACTGAGAAAAACTGTAATTCAAAATGGCTGATGTATTCACATTGCGGAAAATAGAATTTCCTTCTTAGCCCTCAACAAAGAAATAATTCAAGTATATATTTCATTAGTGTCAACAATTACAATAAATTCATTACCATTTAAGAAACTAATCTAAAACTAATTAACGAAAATCCGATCGAACACACACATAAACACACGTACATGTGTGTTTGTGTATTTCTATGTGTGTGTATATATATATATATATATATATATATATATATATATATATATATATATATATATATATATATGTATATGTATATCTATCTCTCTATCTGTCTGTCTGTCTGTCTGTCTGTCTGTCTGTCTGTCTGTCTGTCTGTCTGTCTGTCTGTCTGTCTGTCTATCTATCTATCTATCTATCTATCTATCTATCTATCTATATATGTATATATATATAATACGTATATAATTATACATATATGTGTGTGTGTGTTTGTATTATATATATATATATATATATATATATATATATATATATATATATATATATATCTGTATGTATGTATGTATGTATGTATGTATATAATCGTCTGAGAATCCAGAGGTCAGAGAATTATGCACTTATCAATAGAGTTGGTATATTAATCAAATTATGCAGTATTGTAGATCCATTCCAGTCGATCTTCCTAATCAGTTTCGTACTTGGTATTTATTAACAGTTATTATATCAGAGCACGGATAAGTAACACTACGTGTTCTTCAGAGATGGCATGTATGGAAAATAAACAA
Source organism: Octopus bimaculoides (assembly GCF_046866305.1). Lineage (NCBI taxonomy): Eukaryota > Metazoa > Mollusca > Cephalopoda > Octopoda > Octopodidae > Octopus > Octopus bimaculoides. The sequence goes on from NC_142928.1 coordinate 37,512,841, forward strand.
CAACTAGTCTGTGTTATTGGAGGTGAAAAATGTCACATCCGGTTTGTAGGTGTTATGAAGAAAGACGAAATGTAGTCGAGGGGAGCCTCAGAGTATCAGAGATTCGAGAGTTTGCTAAAAATAGATGCAACAGGATTAGGGATCGTTACTTTTATAGGTTTGACATATATGTAGGGGCTTTGTGGGGATTGAAGTGTTAGACTGGTGCCCGAGCCTCTACGCCCATGCTTGGGCACCTATGTGTGTACATTTCAGTATGTTTTGGTTCTCAGGATGTGAGGGTGGGAGGGCGAAAGGCAGAGAACCTGTGCACACGGACATAGTTGAATACATATACACGTGCTTGTAGGTATATATAGATTTGGTTGTGTAAGGATATGTTTACATGTGCCGAGCTGGATATAGGCATGAGCATTTATATATATACTTATATCTATACCTATATGTGTTTGAGTGTTTATATTTGACTATATATACGAATACACACAGAGGTGTGTGTGTATTAATGTATGTATATCTGTATGTATATGTCTGTGTGTCTGTATGTATGTATATATATGTATGTGGTTGTCTTTATATATATATATATGTATATATATATATATATATATATATATATATATATATATATATATATATATATATATATATATATATATATATATATATATATATATATATATATATATATATATATAGATACATACATATATATATACATACATATACATACATACACGCGCGCGTGCGCACACACACAAATATATAACTGTATCTCTAGATTCTGACATTATTATTCTTTGACGACATATTCGTAAATTTAAATCTTTCCCCTCGAGCACCCTTGCAGGGAAAAGAGAGAGAAAGGAAGAAATGTCATGAGAAATAGTTTGCAGAAAGAAATTAGCAAATAGTTGAAAACAAAGTTGGAGCCTGTTGGCAAGACCCATTTCAACAATTTCGACATAAGACGGGGAAAAGGGGTCTGACCCAAATTCTCTAAAATGATGTCTATGATAAGGATTTTTATTTCCTTACAAAACTACAGTTCTTTGTCAAGCTCTTGCTGCCTGCCTTACGGGGTTCTGAACCGAACAAGAATAAAGAACTCTTTAAGAGTGGTAAATTCCTTAAATGCAATGCTTGTGTATGAAAGGTTATGTAGCATACTCCCTGATTTAGAAGATACGACACAGTTATGTCACTTTTATCTTCATTAAGTGGCATTGAACACAAACAACAGTAATACTGAATTCAGTGACAATCTGAAATTAAACAAGTAAAAAAAAAATAGCATCCGTTTCTCTATTTATTATTTGTATATTTATTTACTTTCTATTAGGTGTGGCAATGACTGATGGAAATGGAGAGAACTGCATGGGATGTGGGTGAAGAAAATTTCAGTTATCTCAAATATTCGATTCTATGTGCATATGTGTGTGTGTGTGTGTGTGTGTCTGTGCGTGTGTGTGTGTGCGTGTGTGTGTGTGTGTGTGTGTGTGAGTGTGCTTGTGTATAAGCATGCATATATGTATATACACATATATGTGTATATGCATACAGTATGTATACATATATGTTCATATATAAGCACACATATATGTATATATGTGTTTACGAGCGCACACACTTACATACGTATGTATGTTTATATGTATATGTTTATATATATATGCATACTATAATGTACATAAATGCACATTTGATGGAATATTTGAGATAACTGACCTCTCTTCCATCCACCTCTCTGTACTACTCTTTCAATTTCATCGGTGACACAATGTAACCTTGATAGTTGATGGCTGAAGGCAGATTGAATCAGCATGGGGCTATAGGTAAGGCATCAGTGAGGTAAAAAATATAAAATAAAATAAGTTTTCTGTCTAGTTGGCTGCAAGACCAATGAGATTCAAGTTGTTTTGCATCTATCTTTGTCATTTATTTTCGTTAATGTTCTGTGCTGTTTTGTTTCAATTCGACCAGATGACAGTTTGGTTGCCAGTGTGTATTGAATAAGAGAAAGCAGGAAATAAAAAAAAAACAAAATTCTCATGATAAACAAAAAAAGAACTCATTAAGTTGTTCTGCATTTGAATGAATGATTGCAGATATTTTCGTGAAAATGAAATGGAAAGGGAATAAAAAACGATTTAGCAATGTTCATTTTATTCCTAGTTATTTATTTGTATTTTCAACCCATTTTCATGTAAGTATTCTAAAGTTGTTATTATTTAGAGCTAAAGAATATAAGACATTATAAAAGTAACGACACTTTTACTCTATGCAAGCACATAAGTAAAGGATATATACACATTTGTACATACTTAAATACACACACATAAATGTATACAAATACACATATAAAAACACATATAAATACACATATAAATACACATACAAATACACATATATACACACATATAAATGCACTTATATAAATCGAGTGAGAGCATCTGATGAAATGCATTATAATATTTGTCAGCACTGAAGTAAAAGTTGCTATATATAATTTGTGTCGATAAATAAAGTCCCGGTGCAAAGATTCTGTCTCTCCAGCAGCCGCATTCTTGATATTATTCCACTGGCTCAATAGCAAGAGAACAAAGAAAATAACTGTCTAGCCATGACTACATGGACGCGTAAACTTATCAGTGACAGAATGATTCATAATATCTAATCTTCCTTGACACATATCCATCCGCCCATCCATCCATCCATCCACCCATCCATCCATCCATCCATCCATCCATCAATGCATCCATCCATCTTCTTCGCCCACTATTTCCGGGAGGGTCATGCAGATAAGAGTCCTCATGCACCTCTTCAGTTGGGTCCGATCAGAAGGAACTGCTATTACACTTTCCGGCTAGATTCCCATGTGTGGCCAACTGAGATTAAAGATATTATCCAACCATCTCATTCACGGTTACCTCTAAGTCTGCTACCAGTTGCCCTTGTTTGAAAGATCCGCCATTTGATTCTTTCAGGAGGCATTCAAATTACATGTCCGTAGTACAAGACCTGTAACCTTTCAGTGTAGAGAAGGGGTTAGACATGGAGAGGTACCTTGATCTCTGAGCTGCGTATCCTGTAGAATAACGTTATTCTAGAAATCCGGCGGAAAAACCACATTTCGGCCGTTTGTATTTACGATAGTACTTTTTCGCTCCTGTGCCCGGTAGCACCATGTGGTCTGCTAACATAAGCCGACCGATTCTACACCTACCAATTGTGACATAACTTCCACAATGGCTGCAAATGTCAATCTTGTACAAAAAAATATAAAAAGAGAAGGGACAATACGCATCCCTGTCGAACACTTACACTAAAATGTTTCTACTTAGCACCATTTACTTGAAAACAAACATCTGGTCAGTCGTATAGGGATTTCACGGCAGCCATAAATTGCCCATTAATCCGAAACTCATGTAAAAATCTCCACAGCATGGTACACAGTGATATGCCTTTTCAAGGGCAATATTCCCACGATTTCTCGAAGATCTGTCATAGAATGAATATCGAGTCAGTTGTACTGCGTCTAGGACGGAAGCCGCATTATTTTCCAGCAAGCTTCGACTCGACGATTTTTTACATTTCTTTCCCAGACACCTAGCGTGGACATTAGCAGAGATGGTCATCAAGAAAATTCCTCTATAATCAGAGTGTCCTCTCTTGTTTCCTTTGTTAAAAAATGGGACCATCACTCCTGTCTGCCACTGCTTTGGCGTCTTTCCAGAGGTTCAAACTATCTGACAAAGCGTGAGTTACCCAGTGAATACTTTCGCCCTTAAAGGCTTCTTACATCCCAGTTCGAATTTCCTCCTCCCCATTGGCCTGACCACATTTGCGTACTTTAATCGCCTCTATGGCTTCAGCCTTTGTGAGATTATTCTTCTCTCCTACATGCAATTCGTGTCCACAAGAAGATTTTATTGTGACTAATTTGGAAGATAATCAAAGTATTCTCTCTCTCAAGGATACTCGTTGTACAGAGAACTCCATCCGAATTCTTAAAGGCAAGTGAGGAAGAGGGCTATACATATACATACACATATATACAATATATGCATATTTTTATATAATCTGGTGTAGGCAATTAAAGTAGTATGTGACATACCTCATGTATCTACACTGATGACAGGTAAGTTACTGTGATTTTCGTTGAGACAAAATCTCATATGGATGTGCAGTGCATAAAAGCAATATATATTGAAGGAAAACGAACATTCATCCTGCCAGCTGCCAGCAAGAACCCTAGATGTATTTCGGCCATGTTGGGTCTTGTCAACGACGCATATTCGCAGCCAGACACAAGATGTACTGCAAGGCTAGCTATGAGTATATGTCACTGACAAAGACCCAAAAGGCAGACATCTGTTTAAGTATTCATGGAGTCACCGCAACATCAATGCACATCTCACTACCATACATATACCATGTTTTTAACACAAGTTTACGAAGGTATTTTATCTCAGACAATTCCTGGGTATTATGCCTTCTAACGGTGTGTATACATTTAGTATGGTTCACAGTTGGTTATATACATATACGTATGTATGTATACATATATATGTGTGTGTGTGTGTGTGTGTATGCATGTGTATATGTATGTATTTGTGTGCATGTATATATATATATATTATAATACAAATTATATATGAGCATATGCATGTATACATACATATATGTACATACCTATATCTACATGTATATATAGATGCATATCCGGGTACAGGACGTCAGAAAAGTGAACGGAGACATAAAAAACAAAAACGGACTTTGTTTACAGACAACAGAACGAACACAGGAAAACAGACAAGCCACTTTTGGAATTATTCCTTCATCAGCTGCCTCTATTCTAAACTAGGCGTTTCGAATACATGTCTTTCTATCTATCTACATATTTATCTACCTATCTCCCTCAATATAGATAGGATTACATGCATGTATGTAAGTTGACGTACATCAGTTAAATCATAACATGCTTCTCATAAACCAAAAAGTTCACATTTTAGTTTTCTCTAATAGTATTTAAATAAATTACCCGAATTAAAAGATCAATTTATATAGAAAGTGGGTGTTTGTAAAATAAGCTGCGCAATAAATGTAACGCCACCAAACATTGTTTAGCTTTTTTTATGAGTTCGTATCGTTAAATAGGAGTGAATTTGCCATTAACTCACCTGATTTACAAGTGGTCACCGATCTTCTGTCTTCTTTCTTCTTTGTAGTTTCAGCTCAGGGCTGCGGCCATGCTGGAACCCCGCCGTTAAACAAAATTTATGCAGATAAATCTCTCCCCAAACCACAGTGTATTGCTTTAAAAGCGGATACAATGGATAATTCACTATCTCCGAATAACAACAAATAGGAGGAACGTGCTGGAATGGATATGATCATGGGTCAGCTTGATTAGGGTCGAGCATGATAATAAAGTTGAGAAATAACAGTTATTGAGAAACAGCAGAGAAATAGTAGTTAATTTTTTGAGCTTTAGGAAGGAAATGATTTAAATAAGTTTCGCTACAGGCGCACATGTATACAGCGAATCCTCAATTAGGACTGTTAGGGTTCAACGAAAACGTCTCACTGATAGAACATAGTAATTTACAAGATTATAAAATACATTAGTAATTGGTTCAAGAACTTCCAAAAGATTTGACTGAATTCTTTTCTTATATAAATATAGTTCTTTTAATATTTTTAAGGATGGTGAAAATGTCACAATTCATTCCGAGAAAACTTTTTAAGAGACTTAAGCTGGGTGTTTTGAATCACATTTTTGTCTCTTCTCTTTTCCTCCACTCTCATTTGCCTTTAACAGGAAAGTTCTTTGTTCAAGTTTCTCCAAACTTGCATGCGTCAATCGATGCTGAAGTCGACACTCATTATTGCTTGAACTTTGCAATTTCATGAAACCTCGTATCAATTTCTTCATTTCATTTGTTAATTTTTTTCGACTTCTTGATCGCTTCCATGCTATCGATCCATATTAATAAGGTTGTGTTTCTTGAAATAATCTTTTTATTGACGAATTTTTTTTTTAAGAATTTGGAAAATTTTTCTGCTGCATTCTTTTTTTTTACACTTGCAGCTTCGCCTGTTATAACAATATGAATTCTTGTTTGAGTTTTGACTCTGGTAAATCCAACTGAGATAGCAATGAAAGTGTTTTTTCCCCCTTCCTGCTGGAATATTTCTTCCATAAATTTATCTTTAATTGTAGGAAAACGCTTAAAATAATAATCCTGATGCATAAGGAAATTGGTTTTGGGTTGCATTCTTTAGACCACAAATACACAAGAAGCTGCATTTTAACCACCATATTGCTTCTATTCTTTTTTCATCTTTTACTTGTTTCAGTCATTTATTTAACTGCGGCCATGCTGGGGCACCGCCTTGTAGAAATTTAGTCGAACGAATCGACCCGGTACTTGCCTTCAAGAGCTTGTACCTATTCTATCGTTCTCTTTTTGCCGAATCACTAAGTTACGGGGACGAAAACACACAATCACCGGTTTTCAAGCGATGGTATATATATATATATATATATATATATATATATATATATATATATATATATATATATATATATATATATACACGACGGGATTTTTTCAATTTCCGTCTACCAAATCTACTCTGAAGGCATTGGCCGGCCCGAGGCTAAAGAAGAAACACTTGCCCAAAGTTTTCTGCCGTAGGATTGAACGTGTTGAGCCTGCAACCATGTGATTGGGAAGGACACGTGCTACCATGCAACCACGCTTGCGTCTTGTTTGCGTAACTGAAGTAATTTTTTTTCCTTGCAGTCATCTATGTTGCTTATAATTGTTAACAGTGTCGTCTCATTTCTTCCCAAGTCTTATTCTATTTCATGCTTGATGTTGCCGCGTTTAGGTCCTTTTACGACATTCAATTTATCGTCGAGAGTTAACACTTCCTTCTAAACGCATGCACATGTTTTGCTAGAATCCTTTCATTTATAGTTATTGAAGCGAAGTTGAATATGTTATTTCGTTGAGGTGACGAAATACTATCGCAATATGACACAAAAGTCTTGTAATGACGCGTCATTATCAAAACAAGTACTAATTTGATGTTTGAGAATAATTTTCTACACGACGTTTCAAAATATTAATTTGCTTAATAAAAATTTTGTTTTCTTAGGGAAGTGGGAATGTTGTGTCAGTTTATAAACTGAGCTACCTCGAACTGTGCTAACTCTACTAATCTAATGTGTGTTATTCGGGACACACATGCATATAATCGTACAAGGCACATGTATGAATGTATGTTTCGATGAATGTATGTAATTATGTAAGCGTGTATATATATATATATATATATATATATATATATATATATATATATATATATATATATATATATATATATATATATATATATATATATATATGTGTATATATATATATATATATGCTTTATTGAAAAGCAGCGGAAATATCACAAAAACTGTTACTCAGAGTTTCACGTTCCTGTTCGTCGGACAGTTTTATTAGAATGGAACAGAAATGACGTTATAATCAAACATAAAAGTAGAGTAAAGGATAAAATCTATTTCTGTTCTTTCCTAGCAAAACAGTCCGACGAACTGGAACGTAAAGCTCTGAGTAACAGTTTTTGTGATATTTCTGCTGCTTTTCAATAAAGCATATTACTCTACCTCTCGTATTTGAGTACTCTTTTTTCCACCTTGTTTCGCATTTATGTGCTTACTCCGGCATATATATATATATATATATATATATATATATATATATATATATATATATATATATATATATATATATATATATATATATATATAAATGTATATATGTATATATGTCTATATATGTTTGTACATATTTATGTATATATATTTATGTGTGTGTGTACATATATATACATACGTACGTACATACGTGTGTGTGTGTGTGTGTGTGGTGTGTGTGTGTGTATGTGCATGCGTGCATTGTTGAAATCAATAAATTCAATCAGGGAACACGTTTCATGTTTCCATTTACATAAAAAAAAATTGGTAAAAATGTTGAAGCTTCCATACATAGTATCAACGTCACTCCAGCTAGAAAGGATCATTACCTCTGAAGCAACTTAACTTATCATGCTGTACCACAGTAACCTAGTGAGAGCTTATTGACCAAATCAATAAAATAAAACGTGCTAAATACCACAAACTGGTAGAGAAGTGGAAGAACGGGAGATAGAAAGCACAGGATCCTCTAGAAGTGGGTTGTAGAGGTTTTGCAGGATGCTCACTCGGCGAGGTCTTAGAAGCATTCAGTCTGGACGTGAAACTACAAAGAAATTCTGAGAATGTCAGATGGCGAAAGACCCGAGCCACTTGATGATTCCAGGTTATATTACCACTGACGCATCCCAGTTCATCTAGAATTTGTAACATGCACGCTGGTGAACTGTCTTTGCCAAGACTTCAATAAGAAGCAGGGATGGCAGAACCAGGCATAATAATCAAGAAAAACAAGCCTAATCAGAATATTATAGTCACAAGCTGGCAGAGATACTGTGAAAATATGTAAAACACTCAGTGTGTAATAAGATCCACATATGTAACACCGTCTATGCCTATATACATATGTACATATGCACATGCACGCACGCACACACGCATGCACACACATACACACATAGAGATAGGAAGTGATAAATGCACACAGCTACACAAACCTGTATACACACAAATCTACCCTGTTTGCTGTTGTTTAAATTCCAACGATATTGTTGTTCTTGGTTAAAAACCGACTGTTTGTTAGTGAGAAATTCGAAAAATAAAGCATGGACACCCATCCGTCCATCAATACCTACAAACACAGGAACATGCATGCATGCACATGTACATACAGAATTTGACGGTATTTATACGTGAAAAGTTCAATAGAAAATATGGAAAGGTATAAGAACGTGTTTTGATAAGGTGGGTTGGTGGCTAAACCAACCTTTATATTGTCGCAGTATTTGGAATGTCGTTATTGAAATGGAAAGGATTGTCATTGTATGGCTCCTTAAGAATTCCTAAAATTGTATATAAAATATAATTGTATATAGAGATTCTACAAAAGGTATGTAGTTAGGGTTGTTTTGACTCCTGGAAATTGATGAATATTATTAATTGAGCTGCTGGTCAGGAAAAGGTGAAACGAATTGCAAGCTGTGATTGTGAAAGGAGTGCCTGTATATGTTTGTGTGCTTTTGTGTATGTGTGTGTGTGTGTATGTGTGTATATGTGTGTATGTATGTGTGTGTGTGTGTGTGTGTGTGTGTGTGTGTCTGTGCGTGGATAGATAGCTGGATGAGTGGAGGGATAGTTGTGCGTTTGTGTAGTGTGTGTGCGTGTATGCATTCTGGTGAGAGTTTCCGTAGAATAAATAGTCTAACCTTCTAAAATAAATTGTATATACATTCCAAGGCTAGTAGATTGTCATGTACGCCTTAATACACGAGATACAACAAAAGGAATATAGCAATGAAGCACTCACAAAAACAAGACACTAAAATAGATAGCTAAGGAATCTACATTTTCGGAAAAACAACTAAACTAAAAATATAATAATAAAAATAAGAACTCAAAATTAAAGAATATAAATAAGAATACTGGTAAAATACGTAAGAAAATATAACCAAAACTCAGCATACTTCAATATATAAGTATGTGAGTTTGTGTGTGTGTGTGTGTTCGTGTGTGTATTGAGCATCCTAGTATCCTCCATACGGATCACATGTTCCATTGAGTGCCAATTTTTGATAGACTTAACTCTTGGCTTATTTGCGTATTGCAGACCACTTGTTTACAGAAGAAATGCTAATTATAGGGCGTATCTAGCGTAACTGGTAGCTTATCTACTTTCTGATGGGTTGATGATAAAGTGCATTGGTCCTGCTAGCATACAATAAACAGGATAATACTACTGCTCAGTACAATTAGCATTTTGTTACCAGTTTTCTGCATCGTTGTCTCGACGGTCGATTACTGAACTCACTACGTAATCTTCGGAAACCTTCCTAAATTCGACGATCGTGACAAGTGACTCACTTTTCGATATCCTCTTCTTGAATTGAATGCAAGGTGAAAATCATGTTTTTTCTTCTAGACATAAAATCTACTCTGGCTTTCAAGAAGAATTTACTAGAGCACTTTTGTAGTTCATATTGTCTAAATCTACCTTTCCAGTTTTTAGCACTCCTTCTTTCAGTTTAATAACGTATATGTATGTATATACGTGCGAGTGTGTGTGAGTGTGTGTGTGTGTGAGTGTGTGTGCATACAAATACACACATACGAATATCTATTCAAGTTTTGGAAGTAAATCCTAGTACATGCAGCCTAGCTCAGAGCGCAAAAAAGCTTTTAAGTGATACTGGTTCAGATTAATAATACAGACTACTGCATTCTATTAAATACTCAAAGGACAGCAGGTGTTCCACAGACGCATCTGCAGGGAATTGTAGATTCGATTCTCACTAAATGGTTACTTTTAATTTCGTTTCCTACGTGTCTTTTGAACCTACATTCACATTTACTTTAAAATATAGAACTAAATATGAATTAAAAGGACGCTAGCTAGTTACAGGATATATTTTCAGATTCCTTATTCTTTCCTTTTTCAGTTAGTAACGGTAAAGCATAATGAGTACTTGATACTTAAAACGTATTATTAGAATTTCATAGTTGAATAGTTAGCTGAATGAAATACGTCTATCTGAGAAAAGTGTTGCCTGAATTATAATTCCAAATAATACATCCGATACAGATATGATAATGGAAAACTGGATATAATTAAACTCCTGTTTTTTATTCGTTTTCTGTTAACTTTCAAAACTGTTTTGTTTCAAAAATGTGATAAGAAATTTGACTTTGTATTTGATTGGCAAGTAATTTAATATCAGATAGTGAGTTAAAACTGAAATAACTGCGTCGCGGCAGAGCCATGATATCCATTTAAATTATACATACAGTGTTACATTGAATTTCCTTTTCATTTGCAATGACACGTTATTCCAAAATGATATTAAATTGAGTATAATCGTAAATACTTATTTGATAGTTATCTGACTCTATCACCGCATGAGTTTAAATCTTAACCCATCAGTAAAGAAAAAGGAAGAAATAACTTTGAAATTAAATTGTTTTTAATACATTTTAAAACGTAAAATGTTTTAGTATCTGACTTATATCTTTGGATAAACCTGAGGTAAATCTTTTCTTATCATGGAGATGTTTTACATATATCTTTTCATATCATGTTTAAAGTTTAGATGAATCGGGTGAATTCAATACTGATTTCCAGCATGCATACAAGTCCTCTAGTAAGAATTTTGATTGGATAGTGGGCAATACAGAGAAATAAGGTCAGCAGGTGACAACAACTGTAAAAAATGATTGAGATGAGTAGAAAAGACGGTGTTAGATCTCCACGGGGGATATGTTAACTATATGAACTGTGTACACAAATTGGCATGGAAAAATTAACTAAAACAAAACAAAACAGAACAAACAAACATTAATAATGAGATAACGATAAAATAATAATGAATCAATTACTCGTACTTAAAATAATGACAGTTATGAAATAGAAATTATAATAAATAAGATTAAAAATAAGAGTAACAACAACAATGAAAAACATAAAAGGCATTGGAGCGGCATTGCATACCCTACGCGGCAGATAAATTTTTTCACAAATTATAGTATGGTTTACAATGCGTGGCTTACCCATGTTTTCTAATTGAACTGAATTATTATTTTTATTTTTAAGTATCACCATTATAGGTGTTTATACTCCGCTGAAATTAAGAAATCAACTCGTAAATAAACGAAACCCTCGAATCCATCAATGTACACACACACACAGTCACATATGTATGTAAGTACACGTGTCTACGCGCATAGGTACACCATGGTCTATACATTTGCAAACGAGGGTCGATTCATATGAAAAAGAAGTGAACAAAATAATATGACCACTTGCTTATTAGTAAATTTGTAAGTTCAATTTTTATTTTATTTTTATTTTTTAAAAGATAATCAAACCAAATGTTCATTATTTCGAGCCACTTACCCAATGAATATTTCTGCCAAATGTGGTGAAAATCTGTCGTTTTCCAGTAATTTTGCAAACACACAGACAAGCAGATAATCGTACAAGGCACATGTATGAATGTATGTTTCGATGAATGTATGTAACTATGTAAGTGTGTATATACACATATATATATATATATATATATATATATATATATATATATATATATATATATATATATATATATATATATATATACACACATACATATATATGTGCATCTTTATATATGTTTGTATATATATATATATATATATATATATATATATATAAAGTGTAGTATATTGCCACTTAAGTGTGGCTGACCCCTAGGGGTGGTCAGCCACACTTAAGTGGCAATATACTACACTTTATCGTGCAGTTACTGTTAATACTTCATTTAGAGAATTAACATTGCTTATATATATATATATATATATATATATATACACTTTAATGAAAAGCTACGGAAATATCACCAAAAGTGTTACTCAAAGTTTCACGTTCCCGTTCGTCGGACAGTTTTATTAGAATGGAACAGAAATGACGTTATAATCAAACATAAAAATAGATTAAAGGATAAAAAAACAATTTCTGTTCCTTCCAAACAAAACTGTCTAACGAACTGGAACGTAAAACTCTGAGTAACAGTTTTTGTGATATTTCTACTGCATTTCAATAAAGCATATTACACTACCTCTGGTATTTGAGTACTCTTTTTTCCACCTTGTTTCGCATTTATGTGCTTACTTCGGTATATATATATATACATATATGTATATATGTCTTTATATGTTTGTACATATTTATGTATATATGTATATATATTTGTGTGTGTGTATATATATATATATATATACATACGTATATACATACGTACGTACGTACATACGTGTGTGTGGTGTGTGTATGTGTGTGTGCATGTATGTCGTTTTCCAGTAATTTTGCAAACACACAGACAAGCAGAAAAAGGCGAATGATTACAATAACCTGCGTTTGCTTACGTGCACAGGTATTTAATACTAATCATAATAAAGTAATTTCTGTCTTAGTCACACGGGCTCAAAATATAGAATCCAATCCAATGAAGAATAACGACAATTGGTTTACAATATGTATGATGGGTAGATTGGACAAAGTTATATAAAAATGTAGGGAGGAAGGCAAAAATTATATAATAGAGGGATTAAAAAGGTAATAATCTATTGAATAAATATAAAAACAATCTAAAAAAATGAACAAATATATAAATAGTATAAAACCCAATAGTTGAAACAAGATATAATTAAAATTTGAAAATCATGTAAAACATTTATGGTTAACCGCCCATTCTTCTGTAGGAGCCCTCTAACTGAGTTTGACCGGAACACTCCATAATCTGCCCATCACATTTGATGTACCCAAAGTATCTGCTAATATTAAGAATATCGTAACCATTTAGGGGTTTGCTTTTATTTATTCATAAATCCGTGGTGAGCAATTTACTAGCACTTTGTCATTTGCATGTCTAAAGGTGTCTTTTGAAATTATTTTTAATGTTTCTATATGCATGTCTACTGTGTGTTGGTTTTTCTGACACATTACCGTGGAAAAGGTGACTCGTTACACTTTTCATCGCTTTTTCTTGAGGTTAATTTTTCTTATTTCCCTTCTTTTTACCACCAACATTTTTAATAATGCTTCCTCTTTATTCTCCTTCAGCTCATGACAAGTCAACGGTGTAGTATTGTTAGTTGCTGTTGTCATAAGACTGGGTGCTTGCCCAGTCGTTTCCTAAACCGAGTACGTCCTCCACAATTTTTAGAGTTGAGACTGATGGTACTTCAGAATCCAATGCTCGCTGGTTTGGTTACTTCAGCTGCTCTTGATATTTTCCCCTCGCCTCCTCATTGTAAACCGTTTTAGTTATGCATAGAAAAAGATACTCTAATGGATTTTATTATCACACGTATAACAACTATGTCTTTTGCTCTGTACCATCAGTCTCATGCCTTTTGCCTCGGTGTCCTGAACCAGTTACGACACTGGTATGACCTTTTTCTTAAGCTCATACTTTAACCCACCTCTTCAACTTGATCCATGTACCACCACTATTTATCTATGTATGTATCTCGATTTCTCTCTCTCTCTCTCCTTCTCTCGCTATATATATATATATATATATATATATGTATACCGGAGTAAGCATATAAATGTGCAACAAGGTGGAAAAAAGAGTACTCAAATACTAGAGGTAGAGTAATATGCTTTATTTAAAAGCAGCAGAAATATAACAAAAAACTGTTACTCGGAGTTTCACGTTTCCGTTCATCGGACAGTTTAGTTAGAAATTTCTAACTAAACTGTCCGATGAACGGGAACGTGAAACTCCGAGTAACATATTTTTGTTACATTTCTGGTGCTTTTAAATAAAGTATATATATATATATATATATATATATATATATATATATATATATATATATATATATATATACATATATACATGGGCAAATAAAAGGAAAACAGGAGAAAACAACAAACGTCAGTTAGTCGTAAACAGTGAATATATTAGATTGATGCTCAGTGAAAGTTTTAGATGGAAAAATAGGAGTGACGTTTCAATTTTGGAGGATTTCACTGAACAATTATTGGAACTAATTTGCTTGAGACCAGTTCTTTTAGTATTTCTACTACTTTATCCAGGTTGCCAAGTGTCACTAGTAAGCGTTAAGTGTATAACGCTGGGTGTATTCCATTTCAGTTGAAACACAGTAGAAATAATATTTACGTTCTGAAAATAACTTTCTCTAAAATATTGGAAATTGTTGTTATAAGATTACCACCTATCTATTTTGTTTTGTTGTTCAGGTGGTAGTTTTCGTTATAGTAATGTCTGCCAAAAATAATATTCAAATAAGAATGTGTCTCAGGTTAGTTTAGGAATTCATTGATGCGAGATAGTACATTGTCACGGTTAAGGTTATTTGAATATGTTTTCAAACTAACATCCTCAACCCATGTAACATGACATGATTTATCCATTGATACTTGTACTGTTTGTATATATGAGTTGGTTCCTACAACTCTCCATCACAACCCCAAACACAGTTTCATATATTAAACAGTTTCTCAGCTATTCATACTTATTGACTTCAAAATTGCTTGCTTAACACTAATCATTTTAGTTGATTGCAGATGGCCATACCATAACAATTTTTTTCTATTTTTATGGTAATCAGTTTCACTTTATTGAAAAATCTGAAAAGTAGACCAGCATTATATTGATAAGCTGTTTTCAGATGAAGTTTTATTGAATGAGTAAGGAACTTAACACAATACAATGCAGTCTCAATAAATCTGCACTGCAAATACCAAAGAATAAGGAAATAATGAGATAGAAAAGATTGAAAAAATAAATAAGAATTTATTAACCAATCACGTCACAAACACAATAATGTTGAATTTCACTGGAAAGGTTGCCAACTTTATATTTGCCATTTTTAGCGTTTTTCTATTTTTCATTTTATTTACTTTTTGTTAGGGTGGGAATCTTAATACTTTTGCAGTATTTGGGAATTAAGAAAGAAAGAAAGAAAGAAAACAACAGAGAAAATTATTTGGTTGAAAATTTCATCAAATTTCATTCCTGATCTCTGGAAGAATTATTAGACGTAGATAATAATAAAAAAAAAAAGAGGATGAAATACATTCACGACAAAATCTAATAACTTATCATTCTTTGTATATTTAAAAGAAATAACTTATTTAATTTTTATGCTATTTTGTCTTTCGTGTATTTAATTGTATTTCCCGCCTTGGCTGTAAGAAATTAGAGTATCCTCAGCCTTTTGACTTTTTTATGTTGAGAAAACATCTTGCATTGCATTTAAAGATTTTAGATAAAGCTAACTGAAAACAGAATAAGATGAAAATGTATTCCACGTTATGACCAGTATGGTGAATATTTTGACAGTGTTATATTTATTGTAAATCGCTGAAAAATGGGAAGAATAATGTAATGAGTTATTGTAAGTGATATTAAGTAAAAACGAAATCCTTGTGAGGAAATTCTGTAAAATGTGTTCAAGAATTGTTTAGCACTTATTTTATATTTACGCTGGGACGAAAAATATCATTTGCAGTTCGTTTTCATAATAAAATTTCTTTTGTTTAGGTGCAAGACAACAGCGTTTGAACTCGGAAGCAAAGTAATAACACCAAAGCAGCAATACATTTAGTACAGTTCTTTAATTTCTCCAGCTGTGACCTTATATTATAATTAGAATCATAATTGTTATGACACAGAAATTATGATGTATGCATGAGTTTTCTTTAATCAGTAACTTTTATTCAAGTTGTTACTTTTCCAAGAGTGCCTACTTAGACTAGAATTATTGGATATCACTTAGTGTGTCTGGGTAAGATTTCAAAATTACGAACACCAAGTAATCTTGCATGGAATGTTTGTTCTTCATCCCTCCCAACCCTGTCTTCGGGAGATTAAATAAAATGTATTGGAAATCAAACTCGGTAAGTTTAGGGTAAGATCAAGGAACGTTTTGGTAAATGAAGCCTAATTAGCATAACAAACCAATTATAACATTCTCTAAGATTAAGCAATGCTTGAAAAGGAGTCTAAATCCATAGCTTGTGGGAAAAGCATGGAAATCACAATTATATATGTAAAAGAAATCAATAGAAGAAAAGTCGAGATATCCAATGAAAAATGTACCAATTCCTCCAGGATGAGTTTATTTCAAATATCCCATGCAAATACTTCACTTGCATTCTGATGACTTGGATATTCAAAAGAAACACTAAATTGTTTTCAAAATGCTATACTCCTTCTTCTATACTCAAAAACTTACCTTAAGTTGCTGCTCTCCTAGTTTTGTTTTAATGTGTATCTAATGAAATAACAATGCTCCTATTTGTTGATCCTCTTAACTATCACAGAAAGATGTTGACTAAAGAAAGCATCGATATAATTAAGAAAAATAAACCAATCACTCCAAAGAAGCTCTACAATGAATGCCTGTTGGAATGATTTCATTTGCATTCTGATGGCTTTTGATACTCGGAAGAAACAGGACAAGTCTTACATATGTTTTCATCTGAAGGAACACACATAAATATATATTCATAAATACATAGGTGCACACACATATATATATCTGCAAACATATTCAATGCTTGTTTTTATGTAAAGTCATATATAAAAATAGTTGAACATTAATTGGAGGACCACTCAATATTCTTTAGTAGAGTAACATATTCATTAGTTTTTACAAGATAAAAATTGGCAATGACTTCAAAGTTTTAGCTTATTAGCCGTCATCTGATTGTCTGATGACGGTTTATCCATCCATTCATCCATCCATCCATACATACATATGCGCACACACACACACACGCACACACATACACATTCGGGTATGTTCATTATTCAATATTCAAATTCTGAATTTTAGCTTCCTAAGTCAACATCATCATCATCATAAGCAAAATCGTCATCACCGTCGTTAACATAAATATCTGAATGGTTTGTATTTAAGCAAATTAAAAGACGTTTATGCATTATGTAATATACTGGATATAATTGAAATCGATAGAAATCAGTAGCATGTAGAACAAAGGAAAATTATGAGAAATATTTGTTCCAATACCGCAACTGGATGCATGGCAGTTCAAAGATGTCAGAAATTCTTGGCATTGATATCATGAAAGAGAGACTCAATCAAAAATATAACAATGGTTTGAATCAAATGAATAGCTTCTCCATTGAACCATCCAACCAAAGATCAGTCTCATAACTGAGAAGGAGGCGAAAAATAGTTCTAATACTTATAGATACGAAATAGCTAATCGAGAAATAATTTAAAGTACCGGCTCATAGGTTTTGATTTCAAATCATCTGTAGATATTTCATTGGGTGTTTAAGTTACGTATACAAGTAAGTTTATGCATAGCAATTCAATTAACTGATTATAATTACTAGATCATCTGTCGTATCTTAGCCAAATATATATTTACCTCCCACTTGCTTAAAGCTATAAAACCAGAACATCAAACCATATATTTATTTGCCAAGACCTTAAGGACAAAAGACAAGTAATAATTAAAGGCAGAAGAAAAACGAGCAGTGGTATTAGATGCCCTCTGATGTTAAATAATTCCTTCGTATGCTGAGTTCAAACCCAGTCAAGGTTAATTGTTGCCTTTTATCATTCGGAGTCAATGAAATAAATACCAAACAAATAACTTGATTAGATTGAATCGATTACACCCACTAGTCGCATGTCTACACTTAAATCCATGTCCTTATGTCGTTAAGAATAAAATCCCACATTTTCCTGGAATAGGGGTAGAAACCAATTGAATCACTCTCATTATTGTAACTACTTTATTCGCCTTCCTCACCCTTAGTGATAAAAGTTAAAATTAACCTTTGGCGAGATTTGAACACACAAATTAGAGGCAGGAAGTTAAATACTGCTGGGCATTTAGTCTGATGTTGGAATGTCTGTTAAATTTCTGCACTAGATAAGATAACAATAGCAGCAGCAGCAGCAGCAGCAGCAGCAGCAGTAGTAGTAGTAGTAGTAGTAGTAGTAGTAGTAGTTTTCTAATTTTCTGCAAGAAAAATATCTGTGACAAAACAATACCCAAAATAGAGATTCAATTAGAAATTGTCTTGTGTTATTCATATTTGCTCGTTTACATTCTGAAATTTAATCCTGAGGCCGACTTATATTTTCTTCTCTTCAGGATAGACAAAATAAGAACTACTCAATTAGTGTTCAAGTGAAATTACGCAACCCATCGCAGACCAGATCTAAATAAATCAAATATTTTTAAAGTTGCTCTAAGTGTAATGTTTCATGATGTGTTATGTAGCTTTCATTTAACAGTAAATACTAAGTTTGTACCTCAACGTCATGAATCTTATGCTGGATACTGAATTATATATAGATATTTTAACGAAGAGAAGTTACAAGGTTCCCACTACAACAAAACTGATGAGACCTTGCAATATCGAAATTACGATCTTCTATTGTTTGACTCATATATCCAATTTACGGTTTAAACCGAACATTACCTTAGATTAACACTTCTTAAGTGCGTGTATGTATGTATGTATGTATGTATGTGAGTTTATGTGTGTATGTGTGTGCGTTTGTATGTGTGCTTTTGTGTGTGTGTGTATATGTTGATTGTGTCGAAAATGGTGAATAAAGGAATGCTGAGAAATGAGTATATTAGACACATTATTGAAAATACTGTGGCTTTAAACTTGAAGCGTTAATGCCGTCTTACAGTTTTTTTTCTGGCCATACAGTCTTATGCTCATTTCCTTATCTCATCCGGTAATATATTTCCGGACTCCCAAAAGAGCCTCTTTATGATTGCTTGGCATGCTTGAAAAAACAGCCAAATCTCCTTGAAATCACGCCCTATCCTCTCAAAAAAAAAGAAGGTAACACTGAATAGAGTAGTCATAAACAGCCTTAAAAATCACTAGATAGAAAGCCTTTGACTATAGATTTTGAACGATCTGGATAGACCTGGGGCTTTTGTCAACGAATCCTACAAATTTAATGACAGCTATATGTTTAGCTTTTAGTAAGGGAACTGTAGTATATGCTCCTGTTATATTTAGAAGTGATGTTAGAAAATAGTGGGCTAATTAGTTGCTTGTAAAATAATTATGCTGAAACAGGAAATTACAAGTTATATTTTCTAACTCTTAATGTATCATTTCTCACAAGCTCATTTATTGAACTCGGTTTCGAACAAGTTTCTTCGCAGTATATCGAGCACTAGCTGTACACTCCACATTCTGCACAAGCTTCTATTAATATTACATGTAACTCTGTCTCTACACATAATGTCAAGATCTCTAAGTAATCCGTGAATCTATTAACATCGCCATTAAAATAAGATTCCTTTCGTAAGGACAAGACCAGAAACTTTGACGAAAAGGAACAATCGATTATATCGAAACCAGCACCTAACTATTATTTATTTTGATGATCTAGTACCTAACTAGTACATCAACCATGACAGATAATGTCGACCTCGATGAGATTTGAACGTAGCCATAACTGAATATTGCAAGTTATTTGGTTCGATGCTAATCAAAAAATATGCAGCAGTTATATAACACAAGTATTATATTCGAAACACGATAGTTAGCAATATATCTCCGGCTCGAAACAAACGTAACGTAACTGTATGGAATACGAAGCCAACAGTCGTATCAGTAATTGGTTTAATTTCTTCAAAGACGTTGCAATAGACACTAACATTTATAAGAAAATTGATGCAAAATGTGTTTCACTGTCTTATAATAGAAGAATGAGACAAGTTGAAAACAAATTTAAAGAAATTACTAGTGAATACTACGCAGTGTGTAGACGCGTGGAGAAACTTGAAATTCTATTAATCACTAAAAATAACATTATCAGTGACTGGTTGTTAATTGCACGACTGCCTTGCCGCGTGACTATCCTGTCTTTTTTATATTTGCTAATATTTTTATGATTTAATTTTTCTATCATTTTCTGTTGAAGATAGGTGGGTGTGGTTTGACAGCGATTTGGTTTCTAATTCCAGTATGTTATGTGACAGCGTAAAGACACGCCAGGTACCTCTATCCACAACATTCCAGATCACTAGAACACAACATGCATTCCATGTAAAACTGGGAAAATGATTTAGAAAAATGTTTCATTCAGGTGATAGCAGAATTACTTTTCTTTTCAATGAGACATCAATAACATTTCATGTTTTTCAAATATTTTAAAATAACGACAGAGTTTAACTTGACTGTAGACCTATGAAGCGGTCACATCCATTACATACCCACAACATCTTCAGTGGTGCCTGTTTCCAATTGATCGTGGCGTGTTATCAAATTCACTTGCGTCAGGTTTACTATCTAAGTAACATCTGCTTCCATGGTATTGTTGAAAACAACATGAGATAGCATAATGTGGCTTAAAGATTTACAGTGCATTAGCAACTATGCAAATCTCGCCGCTTAATTACGTCATGCATTTTACAAATCAAACCCTGTGATTTCAGACGAGATGGTCACTACTGGACTGCTTTCAGCATTTAAAGTTTATCTGCATGTAAATAAAAACTTCGCTAAACAAAAAGAACATATATTAAAGACTACTAAATAAACTGAACAAGTTCTAATACACTGACGCAGGTATAGCGCTATCTTTTAGACATTCGCTTTGCATTCGCATATTTCCTTATTCGATACCACTGTTCAGAATCTTGAACAAGTCTCCTACCATCATCTCTATTTGATCAATGATTTGTATGCAGAATTTGATAGATATAAATTGTAAAAATTGGTTGAATAATGGTGGAATGCAGTGAACCCTTTTATTTGATCGTTGGACATCAATGACACTATTTTTCACGAGGTAGTATAAAAGAAAATAGATAAGTACAACTAAACACTCCTACATGCACATAATCACAGAAAAAGTGATTTTTAAATCACGTACCTGAAAAATATAAAAGATTTAGACTAAAACTAATCGTCACATTACATTTGCCATACACATTCTTCAACAATCCACTACATATATGTATTTGCACAAATATTTACTTACTCCTTGGATAAAAACAAACAAACTAAAGGGCATATACAGGCGAACCTATAAAGCAATAATGATCTAAAGAGCATAGAAATAATAAATGTGGTCCAATATAGATGAACTCACCGAACCTTGCCATAAGATTTGCTTACAAACTAGTAGCAAACTGCACGCACAATACCAATATTTATGAGAGAATCCTGGATTGATCTCTAGGAACGCTAATTTCCTTAACTCATCATCATCAGAAATGTGATAGAATCAGTAATCCATATGCAAGGTTATTGTTTAAAAGCCAAGCCAACTCACCTGAGCACACAATTTCGACTAAGCTACAGTAGAACTGACTTTACTATGTTTCCCATCCGTAGAACGATTGCCTGGTTTATAGTCCAGAGAGTATTTTCATAACTTTGGATATGGACAAAACTTTCGATAGAGTTTGGAACAATGTATTCTGCAGCAATCTGACACCCAAAGCAACATAAAGGAGACACTCTTGCTATGGAAGAACCATCTCTTATCTGACATCTATCAAAGAAACCTTTTTAGGTCAACTTCTTTTGTCACTCATCTATATATTAGTCCCATAAGACTGTTACTGCTCTCATAGATGATATAGTAACACATTTGAAAATGATCTTTACTGGCAGTCTTATTTTCACCATCATGTTGAGCTTTTGAAAGAAACCATGCAGTAGCCAGATTCAAAAGAGAGAGAGCTTATTAGAATGAAATCATGAGAAGCTGACTTGAAGTTACTATTTCAGACACCGAAAAGAAACGCAATGATTTTATTAAAGAAAAGTTGTTCATTAAACCCTAAATTATACTTTGAAAATTGCAAACTAACTATGCAAAGAGAAGGAAAAACAACTGAAATTCTGGATGTAACATTTAACAATGAATTAGTAGACGCAAAATATGCGTTGCAAAGCTTCAAAACCGCTTGAGCACTTTGTAAAACTGCTAACAAGCCACCTGTAGTTATAAAGAGCAAATCCAAAGCGTCAAAACAAAACCTGTCAAGAACATCGCAGTTGATGAGGCTAAAGTTACAAAAATCTCGCTAACAACAGTTATACAACAGAATACAGACTACTACACCGACAGAAACAGAATCTAATAAATGATACAGGCCATTGGAACTCAAAGTTATGGTGCCACTAAGGAATGAAGAATTGTTTTGCGCGAAGACTACTTCTTTCACTTCCGTTTAATGTTTGATGCTAACATCAACACACTGTTAAGCACGAGTTTCTTACACTTGGTTATCCACATAAATAACGGATTTCTCGAAGCAGCAATCAGAATCTTAGTTAATGGAATATGAAGGTTTAAACATCGAATCCATAAAAGCCTGTCACTTTCTCCTTTGAAATATCAAGTAATCAGGGATTGGTCGATTAGACTGTCTTGCATTTCAAAAGTTCGACGAGGCTTTTGTTACAGAATGCATGTAATAAAAATATTTATCTTTCACTTTCTTGTCTCGCTATCACCTCTCTTTCTTTCTCTTATTTTCTCTCTCTTTTCACATTTACACACATATATCATGGCAGTGCGCATGTGTTCCTGCATTATGTATGAATGTAGAAGAGTAGCGATGAAGTCCACACACTTTGACAGAACGATTTCTGACAACAATAACTTGGATACGGACCTAGAGCGCTTCATGAAGTCAGGTATTTTCGCTTTCGGTAGAGTTAAAGAAAATAACGTAAAATTATGCTCTCAACTAAATGCAAAGTTTGCCGTGTAGTAGAACTATCTTTTCAGATGTAATCTACTGAAACCTACACACAGTACTGTCGGCATACAAAAAATCTGATAAGCTGTCAGTTGTGTCTGTTACGATTTATAATAAACATATCTTCCTGAGACTACATATTTTCTAGGAGGTCCTGCAGCATGCAAGTTTGCCTAGTGTTGAGCCTGTCCTGGTGGAATAACCGTTGAGCTGATTGGGATGTATTATTTGTATGGAGTATGATGTGAAGGAGGAAAAGGCGGAAGCAGAGAATTACGGTAGTCTTACCTGTCTATCTGGAAGGGTCACTCACAAAGTCCACGTGTTCTGTCTGCCGCCGTACCGTCTAACACCCCTGCTCTCGTACGCTGTCCACTGCCAACTGACCGCTTGCGCCTCGCCGACCCCGCATGCCCACCGCGGCCCTTCCGGTGGGACCCACAGGCCCCACCTCCGACAGGACATGTGTACTTCCTCACTTCCGGTCTTTCCCTACAACACAGCCTGGCTCATAACATCATATGGAGGATACTAGGACTCGCAAGGCTGTGCTCTGTGGTGACCTGAAATGTGGCAGGCATGGAGGACAAGATTTCAAAACTTCGGTATGGAAATGTTATCTAACGACATCTCAAGCGAGTGAGCTGATTGTGATTAAATACAAGACAACAATTGAGGACCACAAACAAGAGGGGCGGACAAAAATCGAAGGAATGAATTTACAAAATCAAACTGGATGAGGCGATAGGAAAAGAAAAAAGATAAGCCAGAACAATATCCAGTATATGTCTATCTGTATAGATATTTACACACATGCGCGCACATATATATCTATATTTACATAAACATGTGTGTAGGTACACACACTCATATATCACATATCCACAATCTAATGTATATATGAATGTAAACTCTGAGAGAGAGAGGGGGAAGATAGAGAGAGTGAGAGAGGATATGAAAGAGACAGAAATATACCAAAAAGTTAGACCGTCATCACACAACGTTCCAAATATTTTAGTAGAACTTGTAAATATAGACAGCAGCTATAGTTGCTGGACAAAACTAATAATCTCATTTGACTTCAGAGAAATTACATTTCAAAATGAAATTTCTTGGATTTTGTTACTCAGTCAATGTTATATATAAAGGAAAGAGAGAAATTTGTCAAGAATAATCTAGTTGCACCTTGTTTGGTATTTGTAGGATAAGCTAGTACAAGATAGCATCACGTCAGTTTGATTAGATTTCAATACAATTTCCAATTCATTTGTATAAATCACCTGATTATATCTAAATAAACAACTTTACTGTATTAAAAGAATGTGACAAGCATTTTCTATCTTTTATTCTGGCACCATTTTATTCTGTCTTGTCTTGAATTAAGCAGTATCCACTTGATTTCCTTCTGTAGACATTTAGTTCACAAATTAAAACTGGAAACTCCATTTTAGTGTCTCTTGATATTCTCCTGTGCTGCATGAATTTTTTGTATTAACTATGTCAGGAAATTACTTTTTCCTGGACGACGTTACTATAAAAACTTTCAAGCAATATAAATTTGCAATGTCATTATTAATCTATCAAATTTAATTTAGTTGATAATAATATCTTGTATGTATGTACATGTGATGATACGTTATATTTTATTTTACACTTTTTATATGTTGTATATAAATTTATTATTATTATTATTATTATTATTATTATTATTATTATTATTATTATTATTATTATTATTATTGTTGTTGCTGTTGTTGTTGTTATTATTATTATTATTATTGAGGTGGCAAGCAGGAAGAACGTCAGGAAAAATACTCTGCTATATCTTTTGTGATTTATTATGTCCTGAGTTCAAATTCATCTGAGCCGACTTTGCCTTTCATTCTTTTGGAGTCGATAAAATAAGTGTCAGTTGAATGTAGGGGTCGATGTAATTGACAGTCATTCCCTAAAGTTTCTGGTCTTGTATCAAATGTTTAAAACCATTATAAATAAGGCAAGTCAGTGAGCTGACTGAATCGTTGGCGAGCAGGACAAAATGCATAGTGGTATTTCGCCAGTTTTTACGTTCTGAGTTCAAATTCAGCCAGAATCGGTAAAATAAGTACCAGTCAAATATTGAGGTCAATGTAATCGACTAGTCTCCTCCTCCAAAATTTCAGGCCTTGTGCCTGTAGTAGAAAGGAATATAAATTAGACGGCAAGCTGGCAGGATCGTTATCGCATTGGAGAGAATGCTTAGTAGCATTTCTTCCGAGTTTTGTGTTCTGATTTCAAATGCGACTTCACCTTGTATCGTTTCGGGGTCGATAAAATAAGTACCAGTTGATTACTGGGGTCAATGTAATCCACTAATCTTCTCCTACAAAAGCTTAAGTTCTTATAGTAAAGAGGATTCTGAGTTTACGCTCTGATTTCAAATGCCACCGTGGTCGACTTTACCTGCATCCTTTTGGGGCCGATGAAATATGCACCAGTTAATCACTTAGGTTGATATAATCGACCCCCCACCCGACACTAAAATGTCAGGCCTTGTGCCTATAGTAGAAAGGATTATTATTAGCTATTCTGTAGTTTTATTTGTATTGCTTCTATTACTAATAGAAGCCATACAAATGAAACTATGTAAACTCGGAATCCTTTCTACTACGAGGGGAGCTGAAAAGTTCCTGACTTCGGATAAAAGAAAGTACAGAAGGTTCAGCTAATTATGATTTTATTCAATTTATTCCCTTCTCAGATTCACACACTTATTGCAGCATGTCCTTCAGTTTTTAACCAGGACTTTCGCGATACTCTTATAGCTAGAAAGTTTTCAGCACCCCCACGTGCTTATATAAACACAAAGCTTGAAATTTTGTGGGAGGGGATTAGTAGACTACATTGACCCCAGTAATCAACTGGTACTCATTTTATCGACCCTGAATCGATACAAGGTAATGTCGCATCTGAAATCAGAATGCTAAGCATTCTGTCTGGTGCGGTAACGATACCGAGCATAACTTTATAGGCTTTGAGTACGAGAAATGCTTTGTTATGAATGTATCCTACGCAATATGTTGACGGCACCTACTAGTGCTAATTTCTGCATGTTGTGTATACATGTACAAGTCCTTGGGCTTTAAGAATTGTTCCTGTTTTAATTTCTAATATTGTTTTATTATTTTTATTTGGTTCAAAGAAAGGTACTTTGCCACCTGTGGAGTTGATAGGTTAATGTTCCTCTTGGACGGCAAGAAATATATGAAGAGGAAGAAAATTCCAAGGAACCAACATTCTGGAAAGGAATGATTGGATGTAGTTATTAGTACTATGTCTTGGAGCGTGGGCACAATATGGGTGATGAGGAGTGATCAGTGATTTGAAAGTTTTGGTTGAAGTAACACGAGAACAGCTAGCTCTCTAAAGATCGGTTGCCATTACATTAATATTGATTACAAATTTTGGCACAAGGCCAGCAATTTCGGGGTGAGAGTAAGTTGATTACATTAACTCCAGTACTCAACTGATGCTAATGTTATCGACCCCAAAAGGATGAACAGGCAAAGTCGACCTCGGCGGAATTTGAACCCAGAACGTAAAGACGGATGAAATGCTGCTAAACATTTTGTCCGGAGCTCTAACGATTCTGCTAGCTCACCGCTTTAACTGTTTCAATATTAATATAATGGCAAAGGCGGTGAGCCTATCTATATTAGAAGTTCATATCTATCAATAGTATAGTACTTGGGGTTTGCGGTTGAGGATGCACGAACGTGAAATACTATCACTCTCCTAGATGTCACAACCCTACTCGATTGAGAGTCTTACTTGAACTTTGTAGAAGATAAGTTGTTTATTTCGAGAAAAGTATTTTCTGGCACTAAAGAGGAAGACTAGTTTTGTAATGCAATGTTTGCCATACTAACGATGTACTTTGGTCAGAAAAAAGGACCCTACTTGTATACTGGTCATGCATCATGAACTACGATGTTTTCTTGATACGCACAATGTTCGTGTTGTTAGAGACGACAAGACTGGCATGACCTCGTTGGTTAGAGTTTTAAGTCTTTATTAGTTGAGTCAGTATAGATTTAGGTATGAAGCTATCTCTTTTTTACTTTCTCGTCTGTAACAAATATACTCTCTTTTTGACAGATTCATGCGACCTCTCACAGTACTATAATTTCTCAGTTGTTTATCCTCTTCATCTTTTTGCATAGATGCCTCTATGTGATTTGCCTTAGCGCTTTGAGATTAGTGACTGAAAAATTGCGATAAAGCTGCTATTAAAACTACTTATTGGCTCTTTTATGGCAGAAACACATTTTCATTTATTTATTTCCCATTAAGCTGGCTTAAATATATATTTTGAATAATAATGATTAAATATATATTTATAGGTATCAATCAACCAGTTGATAGATCTTGAGTTCAGTTCAGCTACGCTCATTTAATTATGTATTTAAGCTCTACACTTAATTTGCTTTTAGCTTAGGGATGTAGGTACCAAATCACCAAAAAGTAATATGAAATAGCTCAAGAGCTCTGTACTACACCTTCTTATTGTCATAAAACCTACTCTAATGTAGCATTTTTTCAGAGATACATTATACTTTTTGCCATCTATATGACTTACCGAGGTAAGAAATTCGAGATTCAATATCATTCTAGAAATATTCAACATAAATAAAATGCTATAGAAAGCTTTTCATGTAAAATTGCTCATCTTATGCATGTAAGAACAGCCAAAATGTTTTAGATAAGAATCAAAGATATCTATCAATATATCCTTCAATAATATTCGTGTCTATTCATTTCCTGTACGAAACACTAATTTTCAGCGCAAATAGATAATTCAGTTATATTGGTGTAATGCAACGAAAAGGAAGGCTAGAATAATCTTTTAGCAAACATTGATTCCAAGTAAATAAATAGGCACATAAATATAATCACAACAATGCCAGTGATATCTACCGCAAGCTAAATATACAAATTTACAGTCTCTAATTCAGATTCTGAAGCTTCTGTGTACATTACCTTAATTTGCTTCATGCTCTACTGTTTTGGGATTCGAAGCTTGCACGATAGTATGTTGACATAAAACATTGCACTATTGTTCCAATGGATTGTTTCTTGCAGCAAGAATAACAGACCTATAATAATAATAAAAAAATTAATAACCAGAGGATAAAAATTAATAAAGAGATAACCAGTTACAAAATAAAGTGTATTGTTTATTTTGACTTCGGAATAAGTTTTACAGATTGAAAAAGGTAAACCTACTGATTAGAAATCTTCATCTTATTGTCCTGCTGTTGGTCAACAATCTTGCAGGAAAATTTTTAGCTAATGTTCATCCATGTTTTGTCTTCTTGTTATCTTATTCTTCATTGTGAATATGAGGATTGTGATGTTGATTAAAATAATCACCATGATCATTGCAGGGAGTTATTATTTCTTCATTTTTATCATGTTTACCTATCCTGCCAACAATTCTGCATACCAGAGCAATATCACTTTGTACATATTTATACATACAATCATGTTATTTACATAGTTTGTTACATTTTTGGCCTGACACCTGCAGGTATACATAGCATAATATATCATATTCTGTTACAAAACCTTATCAAAAACAAATAAATAAAAATATGTGAATTATTGAATTTTGGTTTTTACGTTGTGGATGGTATTTTCGCACTTACCGTACATAATATCTGAAATGTTTGCAATACATTAGCAATTGCAGAAACATAATTCTGGTTAATTCCATTAAAAGTCTGTTCCCATTTATATCTCAAACACGGCCTTTCAGTTAAAGCAGGATAGTTGGACTGATTGCTAAGTCAACATCTTGTGTGGTAGAAATTGTTTTGCTTCACAGCATGTGTATTTCAGCCATCAGCAAATAATGTTTTCATATTTTACTCTTGTTTTCCCAAAACGTTTCCCATCTTTGAAAATTGATTTTTAAATAAAACATCGTGATAGACACAAACAAAATAATAAAATAAATGCCGAACTTTTACTACAAATAAAATGCAAGAAAAATAGAAATCAAGTGCTAAGTGTAGCTTTTATTTATTAGAAAAACTTAAAATTCTAGAGCAAAAGTTGTATTTTTGTAGCAAAACTTTATTCGCTATGCCAAATGTTATTAAGAATTGTGATATTGTCCAATCTCTGCACGGACAAACATTCTGCTACAAACATTCATTGTTTTGTTTATTTATTTGTTTGTAGCTTAGGTATACCATGCTATGATTATATCCTCACAGGAAGCCATAGATTCTTACAGAAACAGTTTTCGATCTTAAATTTCATACAAAAGATTTGTCGATAAGACATTCATAAAATTTGCATTTTGTAAACTGTAAAAAAAATAATAATAATAAAGATACGCACACAACTCAGAGCACATCTCATATGAATATAAAAAACAGCTTTGTTTCATGTTTAGTGTGGTAGCAAGTTATTTATTCTATATACAGTTTCAGATATAATGAATGTTAATTATTTATGAATATATATGTATGTGTGTACACACACGTGCGCGCGCGCACACACACATACAAGCTTACGCACACACACATACACACACACACATACACACACACTCTTACTCTCTCTTTCTCTCTCTCTCTCTCTCTCACACACACACACATATACATATGCATGAATGTATATATGTATGTATTTAAGTAAAAAAAAATCTCGGCAATGGATTTGATGGTTATGCTCTAATGTTCATACAGTATTAAATAAGTTGGATTCAGAAGAAATAAAAAGTAAAATTGTTTGGTGTGCATGTATGTTAGCCTACATATTCATTATTTATGATGTTTGCTTTTACATTAATTATTCGAGATGCTCTGTTTCAAGACATTTTCTCTTAGTTATCGTAATGGATGTCGCCATTAAATTTACTGTTGTATCTTTTTATACAAGTGAAATTAGGGCTAACTTCTTACAAACCACACATAATCAGGATGAAATACTGGCTTCAAATTTTGGCACAATACCAGTAATTACGGGGTAGATAAGTCGATTACATCGACTCCAGTGCTCAGCTGATAATTATTTTATCGACCAAAAGGGATAAAAGACAAAGTCGACATTGGCGGAATTTGAACTCTAAACGTAAAGACGTACGAATTGCTGCAAGCATTTGACGTGCAGTGCTAGCAATTCTGCCAGCTAACTGCTCTCAATCAGGCTAAAATATTGCTTTCAAGTTTGGCATCTGTCCAGCAATTTCGGAGGAAGGATAGGTCGATTAGATCGATCCCAGTGCTCAACTAGAACTTATTTTATCGACCCCGAAAATATGAAAAGCAAAGCCAACCTCGGTGGTATTTAGACTCAACGTAAAGACAGACTAAATGCTGTTATGCATTTTTCCCGGCGTGCAAGCGATTCTGCCAAGTCTCCGCTTTATCAGGCTAAACTATTAATGCATTTTTCCGAATCTGGATTATGATTGTCAAAACTTTAATGAATTTCAATTAAACTATTTCCTGAGAAAAAGTGTGAATAGACTGAAAATAGTTAATTATTAATAATCTAACCAGTAAAGAAGAGAATCAAAAGGTCACATTTTCAGAACATGTATCATAACGTAATCTTGATCTCCAACTTAATGTGGAGATAGTGTTAGAACACAAAATATTGCATTTTTTTGGCTTGAGAGAATCTCTCATAAGGACGCGTGTTGCATAAAAGCACTAGAAATATATCGTTAATAGATAAGAACTGACTGCTACGGCTGTCGGGACTGCCGTATAACTTGATTTCACCCTGCTGTAGGTTCCTCAGTGACGATATCCAGCAGTGCGATACCAACCGAATCTTTCGTCAACGATATATGAATTTTCAGTGTCTGTTCAGGCACTGGTGTCGTAAATAGCTAATGGGGCTTATTAAAAACAATTAATAGCAACAGAAGCATCATTGATACCAAAATGTAATCTAGATCTACAACTTAACGTGGAGGTTGTGTTAACATTTAAATGATCCACCAATGAAAATTCAAACAAGAAGTTTGAAAAGCAACTACATTATGGTTATTATTATTATTATTATTATTATTATTAATCTTTTCTACTAAAGGCACAAAACCTGAAATTTTGGGAGAGAGGACTAGTCGATTACATCGACCCCAGTGTTTCACTTGTACTTAATTTATCAACCCCGAATGGATGAAAAACAAAGTCGGTCTCGGCGGAATTTGAACTTAGAACGTGAAGACGGACGAAATACTGCTTAGCATTTTGAACGGTGTGCTAACGATTCTACCAGCTCACTGCCTTAATAATAACAATGACGATAGCGATAATAATAATAATAATAATAATAATAATAATAATAATAATAATAATAATAATAATAATAATAATAATAATAATAATAATAATAATAGGCATGCACTGTTCTCTCACTCAATAATAATAATAATAATAATAATTTTTTCTACTAAAGGCACAAGGCCTGAAATTTTGGGGCAGGAGCTAGTCGATTACATCAACCCCTAGTACTCATTTCTTCGTCTAGTATTAGTATACTAGTACTTATTTCATTGACCTCGAAAAGATGAAGGTAGACCTCGGTAGAATTTGAACACAAAACATGGTGATGGACGAAATACTGCTAAGCATTTCGCCCGGCGTGCTAACGGTTCTGGCAGCTCAACGCCCTAATAATAATAATAATAATAATAATAATAATAATAATAATAATAATAATAATGATAATAATAATGATGATAATAATAATAACAACAACAACAAAAACTATACATTACTTTAATGAAAAATTATATGAAATTAACAATAGGTGTAAATGATTTTAAGAAAGAAAAATTAAGTATTTTGAATATAATGGGGAAAATTGATGACAAAAATTAGGGAAGAATATTGGGTTGCTGATTAAATGTATCAACTTGGAAGGAAAATATAAAGAATATTAAAACGTTATTTTGAGCTGAGAAACAGAAAAGAATTAATGAGAAGTAGTAACTTGGTGTAAATTATATGTAAATGGATTTCAGATAATTATGATTATGTTATAAAAGAAATAATATCTAACAGCTAAGCAAGTATTTCCATCGCAAGATAAGTGATGTAATAATGTATTCCCACTAAAAGAAATAACTAATTAATTCTACCAAAATCTAAAAAGAAATTAAAAGCAAAGATTTGCTACAGTAAAACGTAGTATTTCAAAAATAAATTTGTTGGTTAAAGCCAGGATACTACGTATCATATTAATACATTAGAGTGAAATTAGATTCCACTGAATAGTGCAATGATAATTCCCAAACTTTGAGGAATCGTTTTCCTTAGGTGTTGCGTTGGTCCTAAATCAATATATTAGTAAATACGCTAATTTAATCATTAAAAAAAATTACATTCAATGTTTTGTGATTAAACAATAATAATATTTTCTACTCTAAGTAACTTTTGGGGAGGGGTCCAGTCAATTAGATCAACTTCAGTACGCAACTGGTACTTAATTTATCGATCCCGAAAGGATAAAAGGCAAAGTCGACCTCGGCGGAATTTGAACTCAAACCGTAAAGACAGACGAAATGCCGCTAAGCATTTCGCCCGGAGTGATAACGTTTTTGCCAGTTTCTGCCTTACTAAGCAGTGATAATAAACATATATAAACAAATTAACAAATATAAGGAAAAGTCTCGTATATATATATTTATGTGTGTGTGTACGTATTTATATGTATGTATGCGTGTGTTTTTATATCGTCAGAAAATATATTGCTGGCTATAGAATGTCACTGGTTTGAACGTGACTGCCGGTTTTGAGATGAATATTGCCATTAGACAAGATTAATGACTCTTCAGATAAATGTATGTCGGGAGTTATCAATAATGTCTTGTGACTGTATTTTATTTGTGTGCGTGTATGCTTATATATATATATATATATATATATATATATACAGAGAGAGAGAGAGAGAGAGAGAGAGAGAGAGAGAGAGAGAGAGAGAGACAGAGACAGAGAGAGAGAGAGATGCACTTGCATAGCAAGTGACTTGATCTGAGATCGTGTGCTGGAACGAAAACAATTGCAGCGTGGAAGGTGTTTATAAGCCATTTCAAATAACACACAAAATCCGTTAGATTCACTTCAACATTTAAATTTAATTTGTCAAAATACTTTCGTCGCTTTGAGACCGCGACCTGTTCACTGACAAAATTCTGTGCTCAGAATTTTGTCAGTGAACAGGTCGCGGTCTCAAAGCGACGAAAATATTTTGACAAATTAAATTTAAATGTTGAGGTGAATCTAACGGATTTTGTGTGTTATTTTAAATGGCTTATAAACACCTTCCACGCTGCAATTGTTTATATATATATATATATATATATATATATATATATATATATATAAACAATATATGAGTATATTGCATATATATGTACATGTATGTATATACGTTCATCTACATGTACATATAGATACATAACTGGGTACATGACGTGGCAAAAGAACAAGGACAAAATGGTAAACAAGGTGCAACAAACAAGCAGGCCACATAGAAACATCCCCTTCATCAGCTGCCACCATTAAAACTCCGGCGTCTCGAAGAATTAAGGCAGTACGCATCGTTAAAATGGTTCTTCCCACGAACACAAATTAAATTGTTTTCGTGGAGGGTAGTGGCGGACGGAAAACAAGACAGGAAAACGAAACGGTGAAATAAACAAACAAAAAGGCTGTACAGCCAGACGTGAAGGGTGTATGTCTTGAACGCTGTGAAGCACGTACAGGAGGGGCAAAGAAGTACGTGCGAGCTTGGTGATTCCAAGAACGAAAAGAAATAGCAGCCGGACACACGTGACCAGGGCTGTGTGAAGAGAAAGAGTAGCAGAGGGAAAAGGAGGGGAGGAAGTAGAATAAAAGTCAGCAACGAGAGGTAGAGAGAGAGAGAGAGATAGTAGTAGTAACGGTGAGAGGCGAAGGACGAGTAACAAGATATATATATATATATATATATATATATATATATATATATATATATAGAGAGAGAGAGAGAGAGAGAGAGAGAGAGAGGTAGAGGCGAAGAACAGTAGAGGGAAGAATGAGAGGGGGAGATAGAAATAGAGAGAGAGTCGCGTTAGAAAAATAGTTAAAACTTACTGTATAAAGGTAACGCGTGCGTTCTGTCGTGATACAAATATATATATATATATATATATATATATATATATATATATATATATATATATATGATTTACACAGTATAAAGATACAAGCTGCCTATAGTTTCATGCATTGGAGACGCGAGCCTAGACAGGTTTTTTTAACATGCCTTGAGTCTCCAAGCAATATTCTAGCTCTGAGCACATGGCCTATTCAATTTACAAATCTGGACACTGGAACAAGAAAAATTGCGAGAAAACGAGAAACTGGATGCAAAAAATGGACAGGTTAAGCAAAACGGAAAAAAGAAAAAGAAAAATGAAAATTACAGTTTTGTTAAATTGACCGTAAAGTAATTTATGTGGGGTTTGAAGTCCAACTCCAGACCGTATACAGTCAAGTGGAGAATAGTAGAAAAATCCAGGCCATATGTTAATGGATCTAAGAAAAGCAATTTATACGAAGCTGAGAGATCGTATAGTCATTTAGATCTAAAAATTCCACCGCACTACAGTTATAAATCCACATAGCATCAAACTGCATTTTGGGGTTATATCAATCCAGTTTGTAATTCGAAATTATTCGGTGCATGAATATTCGCAAGAGATTAGACTTTGTTTTCTTGTACAAATGTGTGGATACGATTTCATCTCTCGTTTTAGAGATATTGGTTAGATTTTATACTTCTTAATGATGCATAAATTACACTTCCAGCGTTTTCCGTTATGTAGCTTAGCTTCTCTCCATGATGCTTGATTTCATAATAATACCATTTATTCATCTATATTTAATATTCCGTATATTTTGATAGTGATTTGGAGTCGTTTTTGTTTGCGGATCCAATGTAAGGATAATCCTGTGCATATCGGATTTGTAACTGGTTGCTGTTGGAACTTTATATGCTATATCAAAGCCAATGGTTCTTCTTACATTAACACCTTCGACAGACATTTTCTATTAATGGGGTAATATTTAGTGTATTAAGTTTCTTTCATATCGTAGCTTTGTCATATTGTTAGGGCTTTGATTGAACTTGCAGATTTGGGATTTGTGAGCTAATTTTAAGCAAAAAAAAACTATAACATTTTTAATAGTATTGTAGACTGTGTGGAACGAGAAAGTTCGTACCTATCAATGTACCATGTATGTGGATACATTTATTCTATAGGGCTTTCCTATAAGTAGGTTATCTCCCTTGGCTAGGCGGCGCTCCATGTAGATAATTAAACTTCCGGAGGCTACCCACGCCATTGTTATTGTTTTACGTCTTATCATGGATATAAAGCAGCTTGATGATTCAGCTATCGAAGTACTTACTGTGCCTGAGTTAAAGAAATATTTAAGATTATATGGACAGTATGTTACTGGAAGAAAGGCGGACTTGACTGAAAGGTTGAAAGGAATAAAAATTCTGTCGATGAAGAATGTCAACAAAGTAAATTCATCGGACGATAAGTCTGAAGTATCGGACGATACTTCAGACAGGAATAAGCAGAAGCTTATATCTCCTCTCGGTGAAGTATTGCCTGATCTAAAGATCTTTGTAAGTTGCCGAATTTCACAGATAATGACATAATTACCTCGTGCTACGGATGAAAGCAAAGCAACAGTTAAGGAGTGGCATATTTTACCACGACAGACACGTACACAGCATCGAATACCACGATGTGAGTGAATGCTGCTCTCACTGTATTGTCCGGTGTCTGGTAATCCTTTCGATACCGACATCAAACCAAAAAAAGAATCCTGACCACAGAGTTTGGGTAATTATGTCAAATGTCACTGGCAATGTGCATTCAGCTGATTGCAACTGTTAAAGCAAGTCACTGAGCATGCGTACATGTCATACGGGAGAGTTCCAATCAGGGGTGGATAACACCTTATAGGAAAGCCCTATACTGTAGGTTATATCCTATACCCTTATTATGTCTTGAATAAAAGAGATAGAATCTTTTCCTTATTTGCACCAGAAAAATTTAATTTTTATCCTTTCAACATATTTCAGCACCAGATAATTTCAAAGTTCAAGCTGGATTAATACCATCTAAAAGCAATCGCAAAAGTACAGGAGAGAGCCGTTCCTTCTTAAAATGATAATACTCATCGTAAAGTCTTAGACTGATCTTCTCAGAAAACATAACATCACTAATATATATTTACAAATCATGAGTTATCTTTGCTAGAGCGGAACACTTCAATCAAAACCATGAACTTTACGCAAAAGAACGTGGTCTGAGACAATCAGTTGAACTAATATGTCCTAAAAACATCTTAAAATGCTTTTCTTAATACAAATAAGGTTACCTGAAACATTTCACAAAGAGTTAAACTCCAGTAATGACATAAAAGCCAGCATCATGTGTGTACAATGAACAAAAAACTCTTCCTTTCAAAGATAATTTTTAGAACTATCCACCTTCGTATTTCAATCAAAAGGAAGCAACTAGTTAAAAGTAAGCAAACTTCATATCGCTTAGACCTTATCATGAAAGTAGGTGCACATGTTATTGAATTCATTCTATTATTTAACTCTTAAACATCTAAAATAGTTTTCGTTTTTGCTAATAAATATTCCAGCTTAGGTGGTGAGGATAAAACATCTTTCTCGAGCCCAAATGATTCGTAAGGACCAATTTCCCAGTTTTTGTGGCGTATATTTGCCCACTGGACCGTACGCTGGTCTTCCGCAGTATTACTCATTTCTTGCAAGCTGAGTGGACTGAAGCAACGGGAAATGAAGTGTTTTGCTCAAAAACACAACACGTCACTCAGTTCATGAATTGAAACCGCAATCTTACGATCATGAGTCCAACACCTCTAACTACTATCCACACGCCTCCACAGCTTAGGATATAACTCACCTTAATTCGGTAAACAGAAAACCTTAAAGGATGCTACACTATTAGCATTTACACGGGCGCAACTATCTGAAGGAAAACCAATCTCCTGTCTCTCCAGAGTAGTACGTTTGACTTCGTAATGGTTTAGTGCCAACTTAGGAAGGGCCAGCTGTATGAAACGTCAAGTTATGGCCACTTAAATTATCAGACCTTCACTGTGTGTGTGTGTGTGTGTGTGTGTGTGTGTGTGTGTGTGTGAATAGGCGCTGACATAGTCGTAAGGTTACAAAAGTATACTTTGCAACCACGCCGATCCAAATTTAATCTTAATCCGTTATATCTTGGACAAGTATGTGCTACCGTAACCTCGAGTTGAAGATACATTGTACGTTAAGTTTTGTCGATATAGATTGTGCTGAGCTAGTCTTACACACACACACACACACACACACACACACACACACACACACACACACACGCGCACACACACACGCACACACACATGTGCGAATGGTGTTTATGTGTGCATGTCTGATTTTATATTTACTAATGTAAAAATAGCTCTGTATCAAAGCATAATTGAGAGATTTGATAAATAAAGATCGATAAAATAAGACGCAGATTGAAATAAGAACTACGATCGATAATTTAACCATTCATTCAATAAAGTTATCACCAGATTTTCAATATGTAGGTCACAGATTTTTGTTAATTGGGAAATGGAATGTTCGTTGCAGATAATATCCGCAAATACAGTTTGTATATGTACATAGACACAAATATATGTTTATACATGGACCAATAATTCGTTAGTTGAAAGAAATATTACACCGCAGCTTTATCAACTATAAAATAAATATTACAACCGGTTGTTTTTACAAACCACGCAGTTTACCCTGACAATAAAATGTAGACAAAGTGGTCACATCAGGAATCTTGCTCGCTGTGGTCAGAAAACTATTTACGTCACTGGTTTCAATGTTTATTTCCGTCTCCTCTATTATAAACAATTCAGTGAAGTCTAAAGAAAAATAGCTTAATCTTATTTACAGAGTACTCAGTCTTTTGGTCGTAGAAGGATCATAAATATAAAATGGTGTCTTATTTTTTGACCAAGTTTCTAAGTTTGTGAGTGTAATAGTTGAATCTGAGTGTGCAGAGGTTCATGGTCAAAGCGTCGTAATATTTGGACAAAGGGGGTTTTGCTGAAAGACTCTGGCAAGACACACAGTAGGTTTAATAAGACGCAACTTGCTAAATGGGGTTTATGCCAGTGCTTAAGCAATTAGAGTTGATACTTCACGATCAATGTTGATTCTGTGTTTAGTAAAGACAGATTTACAATGTTTACTTCACATTTGAAATTATCAAAGCAGTAAAAAAAAAAAAACTGCGGTATACGGCTCATTTCTCTTTCTCCCTTTCACTCTCTATCTTTCTCTCCTTCTCTCACTCCCATCTCTCTCTCTCTCCCTCTCAGTATATATATATATATATATATATATATATATATATATATATATATATATATATATATATGGTACCATGTGCTTCATCAATACCTTTATTCTCACATTCTCATAAAACATATCACCTCCTCACATACACACTACATACTACCAGTCTAACATACACACATCAACGCCCACATCAAACATGTGAACATATTTCGACACCTGTACACATCTACACGCACGCACACACGCACACACACACACACACACACACACACACACACACGCACACACACACACATTGCTATCTAATATCCTTACTTCTTATGTGCGTTTCCAGACACAAAATCACTCTTATATTCATCTATACACGTACGTTCCTCCCTTAACTCTCCCATACAGCAGAATTTCTCCCTGGTTTCTAACCCTTCACCTTCCTTCTCTATTTCTCTTCATATTTTCTTTTCTGAATGTGCTGACAATTTCTCTTTCTCCCTATCCGAATACTTCTCTCTTTCACTCTTTTCCTCTGATGAAAGTCTAACATCCGAAACATTAAGAAACTCTCTTTTCTATTGAAGCGTTAAACTAATATTATATTTGGTGGACTCTGTAATTTCTGTTTTGTTTCTCTTAATGTTTATTGTCTTAAAACTATATATGTGTGTATACCAGCCATACTCTCTTTATTATACACCCACACGTGTGTGTGTGTATGTATACAGGGTGCAGTGAATAAACTGTCGTCGAAATTACGCAAAATTGAAAATAACACTGACATCTCATTTTAACAGATATAGTTACCAAAAATTGCATAAAAATATCGTGAAATACTAAAGAGGAAATTTATTCAATAAAATTACCATTGGTTTCAACCACGCCCTCTAAACAACTTCAGAATCTCCTGCAACTCTTCTGGACGGTGTCTTGGTTTTAAGTTGGTGAATGCTGCCATAATCCTTGCCTTCAGTGCATCTTTCGTGTTACAAGAAGTTTTGTTAGTCTCTCGCTCAACTACGCCCCACACATAATAATCAGAGGGGTTACAGTCTGGGGAGTTAGGTGGTCAGATATTAGAGGTGATGTGGTCACAGAATTTATCTGACAGTTATGACTGGATTCTCCTGCTTGTGTGGTATGATGCATATTCTTGTTGCCAGACAGAGGGTCTTCTAGCCGCCACCCTTTTGACTCAAGGCAGTACTACTCCCTCCAGACACTTGATGTAGGCCTCCGTGTTGAGTCTGAGGCCGTGTGGGAACATGAATGACGGTGTAACGTTGCCGTCACTAGTGATCACTCCAAACACCATGATGGTGACTAGATATTTTATTTTTATTACTCTCGGTACATTTTCTCAGATTGCACTATCCACAGAGTGGCACCCAAACACTCTGACATGTTCGTATTGGAATGCCAAGAGGTACAGCATGAGGCTCCCAAATTTCTAGCAGAGGGAATTGCGTCATGGTGCTGTTTTTCTCACAACCGGTGCCCAACAGACCCTACTATACTGTGTAGTCGACAAAATCAAAAACAAACAATGCGCATGCGCGAAATTAAAAATATAAAATGGCGACTATATACATATATATATATATATAAATATGTATGTATGTATGTATGTAGGTGTGTATGTATGTATATCATGACGAATATAGGGGACCTGTATGTTACGTGAAGTTAGATGTGATAAGATCTAGTTAGTTCATAAGTGAGGATGTCCTTGTAGTAGCAACAAATTATACTAAGAGAGTTAGACAACAAGTGGTCATTCTCTTCTTCTAGAACCTTCAATTTTTCCTAGCACAATGCTCTTTTCCATAACATCTGCCTTCATAACGTGACCAAAGAATTTTAATCTCAGTTACATAATCAATACTTCTAAAGTAATCTCAGGTTTCTCTTGCTGCAGCATCGGTCCGTTTGATTTTCTTTCGTTCTTGATATTCTCAATAATCCCCTTCATCACCACGTTTTCAATGAATCAATTTTCCTCCTATCTTGTTAATTGACCATCTTTCACATCCATACATCATTATTACTAAATACACAATTGAATTTCAACATTCTCTCTTTTGTTCTTTTGCTACAATTCTCAATATTTCATGATTTGTAGCTCCCTCATGACAGTCTTTCCATTATGCATTCTGTATATTTACCAATGGTATAATATTATCTTTAATATTTCGTTTTTGGATTTGGTTTGCAAGATTTTTTATGTGATTTCGTGTGTTGAAGCATATTCTGTTGTGTCTGGGGAGAGTCATTTTCTTATTGTGCCTTGAAATTTAACACACTCACCGTTAAAATTTCAGTCAAGACTATTAATAAGGTTGCAAGACGCAACGAAAATTTTAGGAAAATAAAAATAAGAAATAAGTGGAAATTTTAACGGTGAGTGTGTTAAATTTCAAGGCACAATAAGAAAATGACTCTCCCCAGACACAAATGAATTATCTTTAATATTTGAGATAAAACATACTCCAGTATAGCAGTTTAAAAGAAATACTTTACGGAAGGACACATAGAAAGATTATTTACAGAGATAATAGTGAAAACTGCCCCCCCCCCCTAATGAAATCCTTGCAAACTAAATGTACGTATTTAAATATCAAAATGAAACAATACGGGACAGCTGATAAATATAATATAGAGAACTGCAGAAGTGAGACCATATTTTAACAAATGCATCGTGGACATGTACATCATTGTTCATTGACATTAAAACAACACTATAAAATCAAAGTCAGAAAGAAATATCCCTGTAAGTCCCTAAAATAGTACAAATTTTAAGAATGACTGAAACTGTGCTCACAGAAACTGTTTTGCATAGTATCTGACCGAAGTAGAAAAAGAAACTCAAAGGAGCTAGTGTTTATTTTATATAGCAATTGAAAAACAATTATACTGAAGGCTACATTTTTTCCAAGGGAATTTATTTAAACTGGTGCTGAGCAAATATCACAAGATACTTCGTTTGAAAAGTACATTAATTAGTTCTTCGTCGATATTTACATTATTTTGCAGATATACACCAGCAAATGACATCCAAATATATACTTGCACATATGCCCACAAAAACACATACACAAATATTATATTTGCATTTTTGTATGTGTATATCCATCCATCCACTCATCAATCCATCTATCCATCTTCTCCGTTTTCTATCCTCAGGCATCTCATCCATAGGGTTCTATTAGAATCAACCGCCATTACACTACCTGGTTGGATTCTCACTCGTCACTAACTGAGACTATGGTTATTATCCAACCATCTTGTTCTTGGTCTACCTCTAGGCCTACTGCCAGTTGGCTCGACTTGAGGAATCCGTCTTGTGATTCTTTCCTGCAACATTTTAGTTACATCCCCGTTTTACCGGTACTGTGGCCTCTCAGAGTGGAGAAGTGACCAGGGAGGACAATCTGATCTCAGAGCCATGTACCCTGTCGTGAAGTGTTAGTCCGGATTTTTTTTTTGAGGAATCCCATTTTGGCTGCTTATATTCCTAACTAAAAACAACCCCGAAAATAACACCATATATTTACTGCTGAACTGCCTGACCAAAACTGAAGATATATGTCTAAGTTCCTACGTGGTGTATAGAATCACATGTAGTAAATGCAGCGAATTCTACATCAGAAGTACTATCGGACACACATTACCCATGCGGATTGAAAAGGACCTCTATGAAAATGCTTCTTTAATCAAAAACGTCTATAGAAATGCCACACCCAAACATCCGAGTTTCCACTGCAGCTACAGAAAGCATGCCCGGAGACGAAGGTGCTCTTCCACGCGTCTTCCATATCACCTCTTTCGCTATAGCTATTACGGCTAGCAAGCAGAATTTCTCTTCTTCTTCTCTTAGAGAAGACGGCGGAACGATCTTAATAATCGACTCGGCTGACAGCTGTACTCTCCCCAGCTGTGACAATACCCGTTCGATAGAAGCCCACAGGTCCGAGAGACTCGGACACTGTACGAGTGCATGCAGAAGTTTCACTGCTCTGACCGCAACGTGGGCACATAGGCGAAACCATGATGCCGTACCTCGCGAGTTTATTCCGAAATGGCAAGGCACTTCGGAAGTACAGCCAAGCCAG
The DNA here is from genome assembly GCF_046866305.1 of Octopus bimaculoides. Lineage (NCBI taxonomy): Eukaryota > Metazoa > Mollusca > Cephalopoda > Octopoda > Octopodidae > Octopus > Octopus bimaculoides. The sequence goes on from NC_142928.1 coordinate 37,555,844, forward strand.
GGACCTCTGGAAGGTGTCCATAGGTCCCGGCCCGAAAGTCCTTCGATGCAGGTTGGCAAGCTGACTTTCATCGAAACCTAGAGTCTCCCCCAGGCCATCATCACACTTGCCCTCTACCAGCCCTCTATAGTACGCCGAGGTGGTACCCCTTCCGTCGGCATTGCTCGTTCGGGAGAGAAGCACGAGCGCCTGTTGACACTCTGTTTGCCAAGCTCGCTGCCTTAGTCTACGCTTGATCCAGCATTCCAGTTCACGAAAAGAGGTGAACTTGGGAAGTATCTCAACAACGAACGGAGACCACACCCGCTCACCGTCCAGGTAGAGCCATAGATGCCTCAATTTCAGCGCATACCTGCGTATCTTTACCCACGGCATCCCTAACCCACTCTTTAGCGGCTGTTGGCAGCAGATAGAGCACCTTACAAGAGGCCGCCTGGCCTCCCACAAGAAGTGAAAGAGCATGCGTTCCAATTTGTTTAACCACGAATCGGAGCACGGCACACACACACACACTCACACACGCAATATATATATATATATGAATGTATGTGTGCGTGTGTCTATTTATGTGTGTGTGTGTGTGTGTGTGTGCGCGCGTGTGCGTGCGTGCGTGTATACATATATGTGTGTGTGTATACGTATATATATATATATATATATATATATATATATATATATACATACTAGCATGGAAGGCAGACAGTAAACGATGATGATGATGATGATGATGATGATGATATATATATATGTCTGTGTGTGTATGTGTATATATATATATATATTATATATGTATAATTCATATTTAATATTTTCATAATAAAATTTACCCTTAAAAAGATATGCACAAAAAATTCATTTAAATGTTCTTTGAGTATCTGATATTTCCATAAGACATTCTAGTATTTTAGATTAAAAGTTTTATTCATCTTAAGATCAATGTGGTTTTATGAGTCACTCTGACGTTTGAATATTTTTCACTTGAAAGCTCTAATAGCTATTTTGGTCTTTTGTTGAATTCGTCAGATGCATTTCTGCACTAATTGATAGCACTCACTGCATTGAAATGTTAAAATGGCTGACCAAATAAGACATACCTTGCAGGCAAGAGAATCTGAATTAACACTTTTGTGAAAATAAAAAATAAATATGTGTGAAATATATACATATTCCCCCACTTGTTTAACAAAATCATTTAAAGTAAACTCGGTATAAAGTGTGATCAATATAATAAAAAATACCCCAAAAGTGTGGGAGGCAAAGAAAAATGTAGGTAGAATGTAAAAAGTGTTTTGATAAAAGGGTCTGAAACATAACTGTTAAGCCTTAGAGTGTATGTTATTTTCATATCAATTCAAAGGATCAGAAAAACTATACTCAAACAACTCTTTTATTAATTGTTTTATTTATTTATTTATTTTTTTGTCTGTACTGTTTCTCTGACTCGTCCTTTACCATAAAGAACATTCAATTTTGACACTGTAAAAATAGCGAATGGAAAGAATGGTTTTTATTGAGACTCTTATACCCCCCAAAAATTCTTTCTTTTCTTTTTTCCTTTTGTTATTGAGGAATTTTCTTTTCTTATAAATATTTTCATGAAGCAACACTTGGTTGAATAATGCTTCATTTATTGTTGTTGTCGTCGTCGTCATCATCACCATCATCATAACCACTATCATCATCATTGCTGTTGTTGCTGTTGAGATTATTATTATTTATTGATAATATATGAAATGCATAAGTTCAATATTTTAAAGTTAAAGATTCAAATTTTCAGGCCCTCAGGAGAAATGTGGATTTTTTAAACTTCTCTTATTCATAATTATATAGAAAATAATAGTTTTTAAAATCCTTTTAGGGTTTCTATGAGAGAAGTAGATATATATTTCTGCAGAGAAGGCTGATTCATAATGAATCATCAATCTCAATAAAATACTCTTGTAATACAGTTAACTTTATAACAAGGCTGATGCTTATGTAGAACTGTTTTGTGTTTACAAAACTGATAGTTTAATACAGAATTATTCTTCCAGGTTGTAAAGAAAATATTGAATGTGATTTAAACAAAAGAGGATATTTATTTCTCATTAAACACACACACACACACACACACACACACACATTAACACACACACACACACACACACACACACCTGTTTATTTGAGTACTTATAATTAGTGATGTAGGTTAATGAGTGATCTGTTCTATTGATAAACAATTGCAGTGTGGAAGGTGTTTATAAGCCATTTAAAAACGCACAAAAACTGTTAGATTCACTTCAACATTTATATTTAATTTGTCAAAATATTTTCATCGCTTTGAGACCGTGACCTGATGACTGACAAAATTCCATGATGCAGCACGGAATTTTGTCAGTGATCAAGTCGTGCGTTTTTAAATGGCTTATAAACACCTTCTACGCTGCAATCGTTTTTGTTTCAGCACATGATCTCAGATCAGGTCACTTGCTATGCAAGTACATCTCCGTAATGTTCTATTCATATTTTCTACAAAATTTGTTAATTTCATAACTAAATAAATTGAGAGAAAGAATTAAGCATTTTACTGAGAAGAACATGACATTTCCAGAAAATTTGAAATTCAAATACCTCATTATTGTGTAGATTAACACCATAGTCAACTAATCATTTCACATCTGAGTAGCTCAAATTTTTTTCTAGATTCAGATTTCCAGTTTTTGAAATATAAATTCTTACAAGTTTATTAACATACAACAGTGAAATGAAGCTGAAGGTCATAAAGATATAAGCAATTTTGTAGCTTTGTTTCATCTCTTTGGAGAAATCAATTTTTTTCTTTTATTCCATTGTCTGATACTGAAAATCATATTTCATTATAAAACAGAATGATTGTTGTATATTATATGCAATACAGCAACAAGCAACAGTTTCTTTTATCATTAATCTTTTACTTGCTTCATTTTTAGGAGTGCAGCTACACAGAGACACTGCCTTGAATGGTTTAATCAAACAAGTTTCCCCTTTGTAGTAATTGTCTAAAATCTGGTACTTACTCTTTCAGTATCTTTTACTGAATCACTAAGTTACAGGGACATAAACGAAGTAACACCGGTTTCAAATAATGAGGGAACAAACACACATATGCATACATATACATACACATATTTATGCATGTTATGCATGTATAAATGTATGTATATGTATATGTGTGTGTGTATATATTTATGTATATATATGTGTATGTGAGTATATGCATCACTCTCTCTCTCTCTCTCTCTCTCTCTCTCTCTCTCTCTCTCTCTTTATATATATATATATATATATATATATATATATATATATATATATATATATATATATATATACATATATATTCAATGGACTTTCACACTGTTTCCATCTACAAAATTCACTCACAAGATACCATTAGGCTCAAGGTTATAGTAGAAGATACGAGGCACTTGCCCATAACTATTTGGCTGCAAAGCAATTTTTTGACCACACAGCTTAAGTCTCAGAATATTCTTAAATTTGGAAAACCAAAATATTTTCAATTAGTAAAGACTGAATCTTTGTTACCACTATTGTTAAATTTAGGTATAAGTTTTAGAAAGGTATGTGAACTTAAGCTAAATATCATTTTCAATTTTACCTAACCACATATAGAATAAGCCCCAATGTAGTCATTTAACTTTCAAAGAAATAGCAGCTAAATCTCCCTCATATCAATCTCTACTGCCTTACAAAAGAAAGGAAGTATTGGATAATATAGTAAGAGACATGACTCTGTATAAGTGAGTAGTTCATGGCTGGAAAGCCTTGTATCATAGGTTTGCTCAATCAAAACTACCCTGAGGCAAAATGACAACAACAAACCTTATTATGAAGTAAGATAGCTATTGATCATATCAGGAGGATGAGAAATTACTGAAGCAGACCTTATTTAAGATGCTGTAGTATGCAGAATTCTCACTAGATCTATATATGATGTTAAAATACACTGAATGCTATTTAAAGTGTTAAATGATGCAATGAAACTAAATAAACTAAGTGTGCAAATTGGATGATCAACAATGTATCATCAGTAATGTGACCTGGTGTCATCAGCTGTTTTCAAATATTTCTATATCAGACATCCTTGCTCATGTGGCCAAACTAGAGTTGCTTTGGCCCCAACTTGTATTCCAGCAGCCTGGTCATGAGATGTTAATTAACTATTTACTTTTTGGTATGCCACACAAAAATAACTTGCCCTTAATTTAGAAATACAAAGTTTATGAAAATAAATTAATCATCACGTTCTCTCTCCTCTCTCATCATCTCTGTCTACTACTACCACTATCATTGCTGCTGCCACCACCACCAGCCCAAGTATAGGTTTTAATGCTCATTAGATTTATGTTTGATACTTATAAACTAATTAGAAGCTTCCATGGAGATTTAATTGCGAAATAATTTTGTTTGAAAATCTGGAATTGGTTTTAAAATGCTGGTTTATTTTAAAGATCAGTCCATAAATAAACTGTATTTTGTTTTATCATTTATTGGTGTCAATGTTAGAAATAATAATTTTATTAGTTTCAGCCATTAAACTTTGAATATGTTCAGGCATGGACATCTAAATGTTTGGTCAGTCCTATCAAACATCATGCTTTTTTCAGCATGGTATTAATTTTGTCAATCTCTATTTATTGAATTTCTAGGTTATGTCTGATATAAAGGGATACAAACTTGACATAGTAATTTGCAAAGATGGACATATGCACATAGGTGCATGTATATATGAGGAGTGGGGCTGCTGCATCCGTTGATGTCTGTAGGCTTCTATTATCTACTATAATGTAACAACTAAGCTTTCTAATATGATGCATTGTCCTAATTAATCTGCCATATCAATGGTTGAATTATTAGAAATAGGTTGGGCATCAAGCTGTAAGAAACAATTTATCCATCAGTTTTAAAATATCTGAGCATATTTATCCCACCCAAAAAAGAAAAGCAGATGTAAAACATTTTACAAAATTGCTTTTTGGCAATGCTTAGAAAACATAAGAACTTTTATGGTTCATTTTTTGAATGAGTTTGAATGGAAGCAGAAATAAATTTCGCTTGAAAGTTTTTAATTAATAACTACATATAAGCATTTAGGCTTTTATAGTTATATGGTCTGTTCTCTTTATTGTCTAACAGTGCCTACTTGTCTCATTTATCACATAGGATTGTCGAGTTATCAAGACACTAAAGTAAAGCAAATGCATCAGACCCTTTAGCCTGAATTATGCTCAGAATTGTACGTTCTATCTAATCAATTAAAATTAATATCATTGGAAATAACTACACCTGGGAAACGATTAAATTAAAGTGTGTTGGAACTTTGAAGTCTACAATCATCAATTCTTGTATTCATCTATTGTGTAGTAGGCCTAACACATTGTCTGTTCTAATATCAATATGTAGTCCTTGTCAATGGACACTACACAGCACTAATAAGAAGATATGACCATCATATCAACAAATATTTTTAGCAATCATACTGTCTCTTGAGTCAGTCACCTGTGACACTAGCTGTGACAATTGCTGCACAACCAGGCTTCAATCAAACAATAAGAAAAATCATGTTAAAGTAAAAGGTATTTGAATTTACACTATTAATTTTACTGTCAAATAAATATGAGTAAAGACAAATTGTTTCAGACTTTCGATGAAAAGAACAGTATAAGTAGGACATTTTTAAAAGTTTGTTTAAGCTTCCAGTTAAAAGAAATTATAATAAATAAAACTTGTGAAGATTCTCTACTCTAAAATGGAGTAGAAAACTGAGCATTATGTATTTTCTTGAAACACATTAGTCAAAGTAAGAGCTTAATTGCATTAGCAAATACAAGCAGTACATGCTATTCAAGTATTGCTTTCCATAGTAATCCTGTTTTGAATTAATATCCACACTAAAGTGGTTGTTATAGACTCAGTAAAGGGTAAGTTGTAGATAAACAACCATATTGATCCACCTTTGGTAAATACTGTGAATAAAGAGGCAATGAATTGATGTGTTGGGTTCTGGATTTCCAGATAACCTGTTGAGGAAAATCTATAAATGTTTTAGCTGCTAATGTTTTCACTGTTTGACTGTGCCTACAAAGAAATTGCAATGATGTTTAGAAACTGAGTCAAGCTTCTTTGACAGTATAGTTATAATCTTTTATATCTCCATTTCATTTAATAGTAAGTTATTAAAACCTCCCAACTAGTGATTGCATTTCATCTTGCCCCCTTTTTTTTATTCATGTATTAATCATTTCCTTCTTTATTGAAATGTGTTCCATTATTTTCTTTAATAAATTCTTTCTTATGAATGAAATTATGCCAAGTTATTTGGAAGTAAGATCTTTATTTCCTGTACGGTAGTTTGAAACACCCTCTTTTTATCACCAAACTATTATATTGCTAGTATTGATTGTAGGAAATTGATATGAATAGACATTCAATTTCGAAAGCACTATTAGTGTTATTTCATAACGAATATAAGCCTTTTAGTGCATTATCTGCCCTTCATAGTGACCTCTGATGAATAGAAGTTATGAATTCAATGAAAGCTGAGATAGAGATTTAAATACAAGCATTCTCACCATATTGTGAACTTTTCAAAAAGTATGCTAGATATCACAAACATTCTGTTATATATTCATCATCATTATATTAAGTAAAAGCGACAACTTACATTTGTATCAAGTGACAAAATTGTTATGGTGCTAAGCTTATTCAGTTTCTTTTCTTTATTCTTTCTTTAGACAGCTTTTTGCTGGCTCTCCATGATGGGTAAGATCAATGTAGTTTGATGTTCAACAGATGCAGTTTGAAACATATAGATATAATGTAGGGAGAGAAAAGTTTTAGAGAGCTGTGATTCTTGGAGTAAAATGTTGAAAACAATGTTCAATGTGGGATTAAGATTTAACCAATTAAATAATTGACTGCTTGATTAACTGTTTGGTGAATCAATTAATCAGCTAGGTTTGTGAAAGTTCATTCGTCACCATTCGCAACTTCCTCAATGACATCTCATCTCTACACCAGAAATCTTTTAGGTTTGTCTAAGCTTTCTTAAAATATCTAAATGAGAGAAACTTGAAACTTGGAAATGTTGCCAAATTTGGTACAATAGTAAACTCTTATAAAGCAAAACATGGTCAAATTTGAGAGTGATCACTGAATATATTTTGTGGTGCTGATTGAAAGCTTTGCAAATAAACTTAAATAAAAAGAAAAGGGATAGCATTATATGCAGATTTTGACCAGCTTCATTTCATTTCCAGTTTTGGTTTGGTTCCGTCTAGCTGTGTGTATGGTCTTAGGAGAGTAGTATTACACAGGCTAAAATTTTTCCCATTTTCAATATTTTGAAAGTCTGTGTATTTAATAGATCACATGTAGAGAGCGGACTTTAGGTGCAAAAATTCGGTTTTTTAAATGCAACTTTTAGATGCAAAAAATTGTAGTTTTAAGTGCAAGTTTACATGCAAAAGATACCCTCATTTTTCCTTTTAAAAAGCCAAGATTCTTTGAGAATAAGATTATTCTTGGATTTAAAGTATGAACACACGTATTTAATCCTATCAAGTAGCTCATTCCACTTGTTTTCAAAGTACACGTTATTTTTCAGTTGTTAGACAATTGTTTTCTGTGTTTATTTCCATACAAATAACACAAATAATTAATAATTAAAACAATAAATAAGAGTGTTTAACACCAAATTTAGGACTCAGAATTATGTTAGGAAAAATTTATCAACTATATCAAAATCAGATAAATTAATGGAATTGGGCATTAAAAATTTATCAGACTTAATATATGAACATATCTTGTTTTTATTTAAATTCATAATTGTATGCATTTAAATATCAGTTTAACAAATGAATTTCAAACTGTTTTTTTTTTAAGATATTAAAAATTTTATAAAAGATGTTTTTGGTTTTATAGTTTTTTATGAAAGTATTTTAAAAACTTTATACATTTATTAAAGTATAAAGTGTTAAAAACCTTTTTTTACATGAGCTATTATTGTTGTCCTGCCAATTTTTCTGCCACTCTCCTGATCATCATATCTAGATGCAGCAAGTGCAGCAAAGAGCTAGGTTATCACAAGCTTCTATAATTCTACATTTAAGGAAAAGAGATAAAATTCTATGTTCCACACGTTTGTTGGTCAAGCTTTATAGAAATTAAGAGTGTTGCCCCCTGACAAACTTCTCCCCAACTGCTGTATTTTTCCCCCTCAATTCCATCTCCCACTCTTCCTCACAAACTTACCTGCACATAATATATCCCCTCTTACTCACAACATACCCGCCTGACACCCTTTTCCTTCAACCTGTATCCACTCACTATGTTTCCACCTCTGTCTCAGCCTTCTGCAATCTCATGAACTCACCCACCTTCTCACCATCACCAAACCTCAGCCCACTGCACTGTATACACCTCTCTGTAACTTGGGTATCTACCCCATCACACCTTCACCATCTTCTCTTTCTCCTCTCTCTTCTCCCCTCTCTCTACTCACTCTCTCTCTACTTACTCTCTCTCTTCTCTGTTTCCCTCTCTCTCTCCTCTCTCTTTCCCACTCTCTCTACTCACTGTCTCTTCTCTGTCTCCCTCTCTCTCACACACTCTCTCTCACACACTCTCTCTCACACACTCTCTCTCTCTCACACTCTCTCTCACACACTCTCTCACACACTCTCTCTCACACACTCTCTCTACTCACTCTCTCTCTTTCTTCTTTATCTTCATTTCTCTCACACTCTCTCTTTTCTCTCTGTTGTCTCTGTCTGTCTGTCTGCCCCTTTCTCTCTCCCCTCCTCCCTCTCTTATGCTAATACAGACAGCAACAGCAAAGCTTGGCACAGTCTTCTGGCTTGTCAATTCCTACTGAACCATCCAATACATGCCAACATGGAGAATGGTCGTTAAATGACGATGAGGATGATGGTGATGATGATGACGATGATGTTGGTCTGGTATACATTTTAACAAAGAAAGAAAAAAGAAATTTGAATTCAAATCATATTGCAAGGCATTTATCTACAGCTCTCTTGATACCACTACTCCTCTGGCTAATCAATAAGAGCAGCAGTAGCAGCAGCAGCAGTAGCAGCAACAACACCAACAAAACATAAACAATGATGATCATTTCTGTGACATAACAAAGAAAGATTACAATTTGTGTGAGGGCTGAGATAAAATTGGGTGAGGGAAAATATGAAAATAAATTAATTAACTAATCAGTAAATAATACTAATAATTATCTTTATTACAAAAAAATAATATAATAATGGTTTCAAATTTTGGCACAAGGCCAGCAACTTTATGGGAGAGGGTGAGTCGTTTACATCAACTCCAGTGATCAACTGGTACTTATTTTATCGACCCTGAAATGATGAAAGGCAAATTCGACCTTGGTGGAGTTTGAACTCAGAATGTAAAGATGGATGAAATGTTGCTAAGCATTTTATCCAACATGCTAATGATTCTACCAGTTTGCTGCCTTAACAACAAAAGCAACAACAACAACAATGATGATGATGATAACAACAACAACAACAACAACAACAACAACAGCAACAATAGTAATAATTCCAACAACAACAATGTTTATTATTTCTGAAAAATAAAGGTCTTGACAAAAAATTCCAACAATTTTGTCCCAGATGGTTAAACATGGAAACTCAATGCAAAAGTTTGTCTTTACCTCTAAGGAAGCAATCTTGAAAATACATATCAGTGCTTGTTTGGTTAGTTATGAAACATGTCAACCATTCCAACATGTCATTAATAATTATTCTTAAATAATTTTAAGCTAATTTCATTCTCTATCCTCACAACCACTTTGATGACATTTTTTTCTTTTTTTTCTTCCTAAACATCTCGTATGCAGCACAGCAAGATTTCTCTTTGTGAGACACTCTTCAGTCACATTTTGTTTCAAATGTCACTGATAAACTATAAACAGATCAATTGGAAATTAATTGGTACTGACAGTCAAAGTTTCCCTTGTAAATTTGCTTGTCATATCATAATGGCTTATACTGAAATCTTTTCAAATTCGATGTCTAGAACAGTGAAGGATAACTTGAATGTAAAGTAAAACAAAGAAAATAATTTTGTAATATGCCAGTAAAAGCAAATAAAAAATATGGAAAGAATAAAATCTTGCCAAAGGAAAAAAGCTCAAAAATAAAAAAAAAAAAGGAAAGAAGAAAAAGACATTTAATGATAAGGGCACAGAAAAGGATTTTAAGGAAAACTTTAAAAAAGTACATTACAGCTAGGGAGTGTTCGTGGGAGTTAATAATATAGAGTTGGCAGATAAAATTAAGTATTTACTGGTTTGACAAAATTCTTTTCACTTGCTTGGAGATATAAAATAATAGGAAAACGTGTTAAATTTTGTGGTGTGGCTTATGTAAGTATCAGTTTCTAAAATGATTACATTGAAATAAAAATATAATTCTGATATCATCTTGTCAGCTTTCTATGTTTATAAAATTTGTTACTGAATTTTTATTTTACAATTGATATTTTCCAGTTTATTGAAATTTTGAAATACAAAGGGTGAATTTCTATTAAATTTAGAAGTAGTGAGAAAAGGCTGTGTTTTAATTTATACTTCCCTTTCACCCTTTATTGTAGAGTAAAATTTTGATAAATATCTGGATTTTCAGAAATATATGGAAAGCTGTTTGCAGTAAAACTACTAAAGTGAAATTTGTTGAATGATTCGGACTGGAGAACAGCAAATGTGGATAAAACAGTAGAACTGCATATGAAATGCATTATATTATTTTATAATATCTCGAAATTATGAATTTGAATTTCTCATAATTTGACTTTATTTTGTATCACTCAATACTGAGGTGTGGTGGAAGGAATAATTAAGATATGTGCTAATAATACGCAATATTAATTGGTGAACTGGCAGAATTGTTAGCATGCCAGGTTAAATACTTAGTGGCATTTTCCTCTGTCTTCGTGTTCTGAGTTCAAGTTCTGCTGGGGTCAACTTTGCCTTTCATCCATTCAGGGTTGATAAAATAAGTACCATTTGAATACTGGAGTCAATGTAATCAACTTACCCTCTCCCTGGAATTGCTGACCTTGTGTCACACTTCAGCTTTGCAGAAAGTCAACAAATGATAAGGGCTGAAGTATTTGCCAGTCATGAAGAAACAACTTTATCTTCATGATGTTTTTGTTATATTGCTGACTTATATACAAGCCATGAAAGCTCATGAGGGATAAACTTTGGGTTTCAAGACTGGTTTTAGCTAGATATCATTTAAGTTTATGTGGAGTGTAGGGAAAACTTTTAATGGTTATGGTTTGGTGTTGTTTAAAGAAGACTGGCTTGCTATATCTCTTCATTTGAGAATAATTTTAAGATCTCTGTTCATGAAAAAATAATAATCTGCTGTGAGATGTCTATGCTGCATGTACATGGAATAAAATGTGTCCTGAGGTTTATGGAATGAAGGGTTGAATCATCTGCTGAGGAGTTTTTGTGGTTAGACATCACAGTGAGTAGTTCATTAATGTATAGAAAGACAGGTTTAGAAGATAAAACAAAACACTGAGGTATACCAGAACTGATAAGATGTAAGACAGAATGAACCCATTCAAAATTCCAGTCTGACAATAAACTTCTTATCCAAGAGATGAGAGATAGTTGGAGCCCATAAGCAGGAAATTTGCCAGAAGTTTTCTTATGTAAGATATGGTGGAAGAATTTGCTAACGTAAGGAGCAACAACAATATTTTGTCCCCTGAAGTTCTTAAGAGCGAGATAAGAAATATAATCAGTAATGTTTGAAGAGATTAATAGTGATTTGTGTTGGCAAAATCCAATATAACAAAAGTGAAGAATGAAGCATTTTAGGTTGCCTACTGTGAAGAAATGAAATATCCGCTTCAGGTAGAACCTTTTAAATTCCATAACATTAGATAATTTCTCTCTTTTCAGCTATCTAAAACACCACAATTTTTGCTTCTTTCATTGATATGATTTTCACAACATAAGGAAAATTACACTGTAGAAAGCATCGAGTTCAAGCATGCATAGGAGAGAGAATTATTTAGTTTGATAAGTAATCCTATTTTTAATTATTAATACCAGGAGCTGGCCTAGGATTTCTTAATTACATCTAGATTTTTTAAAGTTTTGACACAGTATCAGATTGTATAATCTTCATTGGAGAATATTTTGTAAGTTGACATTGATAAAGAAGAATAGCTATTAGGGCTTACTGTTATAAGTATGTGAAGGATCAGTTGAACAAGCTATGTAGTTTTAGCATTTTTATTTGTCAAATTACTTTCTACTAATGAACTAAACAAACTGTCAATTAGCCTTTATGTTAGATATAACAGCTATGCCTCACTGAAATTGCATTCTTCTGTCTTAAAAAGATAAAGAACTCAACTGGATAATGTAGTCTTAGATATGTTATACTTACTCCAAAGAAGGATGGGATAAATAAAGTTGGAATCTTTTAATCTGATGTCTGCTCAGTCACATAGCTAGCTATTGATTAAACAACAGCTGAAAATGTTATAAATAGCATCTACCAGGAAAAATTATAAAATAAAATGAAAAAAATAACTCTTATTTTGATTGTTATTATGATGTATGCAAAATAAAATGATTTATAAAACTCAATTACTCTGCTTGTGAAGAAATGTGTAGAGTCTATTATATATGAATATGTATAGATAAATAGCAGATTAAATCCATACTATATAATTTCATAATGGTATCAAAGTGGACATCTACCTATGCACAAAAACATAAAAATGTTTAACAATGTAAAGGACTTATTAGTTTTATGCTCTGTTATTAACAAAATGATTCAATTTATATGTACTGATAGTGTGAATGGTATTAGTTACATGTGTAACAGTAGAACCCATATAAAAAAAAAAAAAAAATGCACAAAAATACTTTTTTATACATTCTGCTTTTTTCCCTCCCTTTTTTTAAAAATAATATTTATATCAACACGATTTTTTCCTATTGGGGTTTGCAACTTTTATTAAAATACTCCCGCTGTTTGGTTTATTATCTATTGAAAGGATCAATTTATTGGTGCCTACAGTTATCACACAGTGTCTAGAACAGATGCGTTATTTCCTATATGATTTTGCTGAACATAATCTGATGAAAGGCAAATCTAAATATAAATCTAATAATTTCTGAACTTTTGGAAATATATAAACATATTTTTTTTCTCTTTTTACACATGATCAATGATGCTTTTCTAGTATAATATTAGTACACTTTTGTTTGCCTGAAACTATCCTCAAAATATGTAGACTACTACTTTTCTTTCACACTTATTTGTTAAAATAATCTCTTTAACAACATTATGTAAATGTAAAGTAAATTTTCTATAATTTTTTTTTGTATTAGAAAATTGTTTTTTTAGATTAGAGAGGCCAAGATCTCTGGATGTCAACTCATTCATTTTGAGAGGTCTTTTGAGGTGAAAATGAGGCAATACTTTTATCGGTCATGGAAACATTTTTCCTACTTAAGGCTATCCAATTGTAAAATAGCAACTAGTTCCACTTCATTACAGAAGTGTTGTTGCTAGGAAGCACATTAAAAAAAAAAAAAAAGAAAAATGAAAATTTATTTGTTCATCCATTCTTTGTAACTATGGTAGAATCAATGAAAATTATTTCAAGCAATTTTTCTCTAACATTTTTTTTGTTACTCTAGGAGCAGAAAAGATTTTATGTGTCCTCACCTACAAAAGTCCAAAAATTAGAATTACTTTGGAAAGAGGCATAACAAAATAGCATAGCTATTTCTATGTTGATTTGAATGTTTTTGTATCCACAGGATTCTGATTTATTCACATATCAATTTGAGTTCACATCACATTTTTACTTATCCTGACAATTAATTAACCAAGCCTTCTTCTGGAATACCTCTCAGCCATCTTGTTGATAGTACATAGTTTGAGAATCTTTTTCTTTTAAAGCAAGCATTTTAATAACTATTCAATTTCAGACTATTAAAATTAAAAAAGATAATGAATTTCGTAAAAAGTCAACTGAAAGTAGATAATCATATGGTGCTGGGCTACTTACTGCAAGTCACTGAAATCTAAGTTAATTGCAACAGGTGCCCTTACTCATTTACTGACAATATGAAAAGGGCAACCAGCTATAAAATTAATTACTATAGCAATTATAAGTTAACATTCAGACTAATAACCTGCTGAACTAGAAAGTCACTGAGTACAAAAGATCAGCACACATAAAAAAGTCCTCTAATATAGTTAATTTGTTTTCTTTATTTACAATTTAACTGTGTTCACATAAAAATTCTACAATACAGTTTTCCTTATTTACAATTTAATACGTGCAGACGAAAATTCTACAATATTGCTAATTTGTTTTTGTTATTCATAATTTTAATATGTACAAAGAATTCTATTCAATTTGATGGCTATGCATATGTATTTTCAGTCAGTTAAAGTTTACGGATATCAGACTTTCGTTACTTTGAGCAGCATGGGCATGGAAAGGACTAGTTAGACCCGTATTTGACTCGGCTGCAAAGTCACAATTGGGGCAGTGATAGTTTGCAAGATTATTCATATTTTGATAAGTTTGTTTTCTGGTTTCATGCAACTGGTTATGGTGAAGAACTCTTGGTGCTTCGAATTTACTAGTCCTATATGACACTGGTCTTCCCCAGTCATATCAGCTTTCTGCAATATCCTCCCAGTCATTACTTTGCATGTTGAGGTCCAGAAAATAAAGTAAATTCATGGCTGTATCCTACACCAGTTTTGCATAACCAGCCCCAGCCCATTCAAAAGTACCTTGGATTGTAAGGTGACCTGCTGTGCTTGAAGAGACCTATTGAGTCAAGTCCATCAATGAAAATGAAAATCGGATGGAAATTGTAGTTGTGATACCCATGCTGGTGGCACGTAAAAAGCACCATCCGAATATGGCCGATGCCAGCGCTGCCTTGACTGGCTTCCATGCCGGTGGCACGTAAAAAGCACCAACCGATTGTGGTCATTGCCAGCCCCCTCTGGCTCCTGTGCCGGTGGCACGTAAAAAAAGCACCCACTACACTCATGGAGTGGTTGGCGTTTGGAAGGGCATCCAGTTGTAGAAACATTGGCAGATCAAACTGGAGCCTGGTGCAGCCTCCTGGCTTCCCAAACCCCAGTCGAACCGTCCAACCCATGCGAGCATGGAAAACGGACGTTAAACGATGATGATGATGATGATGATGGTGTGTGTGTGTGTGTATATATATATATATATATATAGTCAGGTTCTTACTACTAGTTGCATGTTACTAAACACTAAAGCCAATTTGCCTACACACACAAACACACACACACAAACACACACACACACATACACACACACACATATATATATTTATATGAATAGCATTACTTTCTGACTCACCCATGTGTGTGTGTGTGTGTGTGAGTATGTGTGTGTGAGAGAGAGAGAGTGTGTGTGTGTGTGTGTGTGTGTGTGTGTATTTAGTTTTACTGTGAAATTATACTTGTGAAGGCCAAGTGACCGCCATGCACAATAAGCTACACCTTCTGCAATGCACATATATTCCAAATATCAATGTACACATTGAGACTTGTAAGAGACATAGTCCCATTTTGTTATTCTAGATTATGAGTGAGTGAGTGAGTTGTCAAACTAAAAATAATAAGCAAATATTCCTCAATTCCTACCTCTGCTTAAGAAAAAGATGACATAAGATAATGTAGTCTTAAATACACTATAACTGAAAAGACATAGTCATGGCTGGAACACTTTTATTCAGTCTATTTGATCTCAGATTTGACCAGCGTGTTAAACAACAACAAATGTTCTAGATTACATTTTAGTCAAGCCGCTATTCAATAAAATATTTTATACTAATACTCAGTATGAAGAACAACATGATTGTTAAATCAATGAAATGAACTATTACCTGCAATGTTAAGAATTAAAACTTTCCTATAAACATTATTTATTGTTCTAAGTCTTATAAAAAAAATAATAAATGAATGCTATTTTGAGATCACAGTGAAGTAGTTAGCGATAAAAAGAGTGTTCAGCTTTTAGAATATTTGTTTCTGCAACTGCTATTTAAATAAAATATATATATATATATATATATATATACTGGAAAGGAAAAAAGAAGCAAATAAGTATCTGAAGATTTTTTCATATCCTTTAATGATAAGAAATAAATTCATCGAATTATTTTATGATAGGGAAATATTTTTTAACAATAGTTAGATGGGGTTTCATCTGTTAAAATCTACTCTTATATACAAATATACTTGCTAAACAGTCTGCCTACATCAACAAATAGCTCTTTCATTCATACCTACCTAAAGGGTTGTATTAGGTTAACACATAATTATTTAGAATAAGAATTATTTGTCTATGGAAACCCTTATGTATGACTTTATTTTATTTGTTCAGTTATATGATGACAACAGTCAAATCAACCCAAAGAAATGAAAATTGCAAACAGGACTTATAGTTAGATACAGGGGCAGAAAGAGGGTGGTGAAATTTTGGAATATTATAATGAGATGTAATCTGAGATATAATTTATAGCAGAGTTGGGTTTGGAGAAAGAATAGTAAAAGGAAATATTGTTGAGATGTTCATCTGATATCAGCCACAAAAATAGAGCCGAAAATATTTATGGTGTTGTGGGTCATATTTAATCATCATTATAATATGGCTGTAGGTTATAGCTGAAACATCTTCAGAGGCTGTGCAAACAAACCCTTACATAACAAATCATATTCTTAAAAACTGATTCTCTAAGAGGCAAATTCAAATGTATACCTCACCCTTCTATATTACTTCACCATTAAGCCATTAAAATTTCTTCCTCTTTGTCACACCTATAATTGTTTCAATTCCTCTAAACTAGCTAACTCTGAACTACATCCACTGTGAACCTAACCATAATAAATTTCACCATCTCTCCCACTCTTAATGACATTCTCTGTATCCTACTTCCTAGGTCATGTCATAAACACATTTCATTATTCCATCCTTGAGAGCATCCTCCCTGCTGCTATTTTATCTTGAAATACTAATCTGCACAATTTCAAATTAAACATTAACAGCAGCAATCCCCAACAGTTATAAAAGTCTTTCAGTATTAGAGGGCATAAAAAGGCCATGAGCAATAGCCCTCCTACCTCATCTACAGATTAACAAAAATAATATCACATGAAAACATTAATATTAAAATTGTAATTATACCTTCAAATATTTTACTGTTCACATTTGATAAAACCTGCTCTATATAAATTTTGTTGCAGTGACAAATATGATTTGATAAGTCTTATAATAAATTCTTATTGCTAAACACCACTGAATACTTTATATTCACATAATGTATTCAGAACAATTTATCTAAGTTTAATCCATCTAGCATTAGGCTGAACCTATGATTAAGTTCTCTAAAGCAATGCAGCAAAATACAATCATGCAGTGTTATTAGTGCTTATGATAGAAAGCTGTACTTATACTATTACCAACTTATATAAACTGGCAAAAAAAGATGGTCTTGGTTATGAGAACGTTGTTAGTCATATGATATAAATTGGCAAACTTTTGGCAAGAAAATAATAAACAGAGGCATATCAATAATGAATTTAGTTGTACAGTGAAATTAAGCTCCAATATTGTGTTTTTTTTCATTTTGGTAACTTGGAAAGAACTGAACTGACCAAAATATTTTACTATTTTTATTTCTCACCAGGTTTTGTTTAGCTCTCCATGCCAAGTTGTTAAATGATAGTAGAAGTCGTCGTTGTCATCATTGTCATCATCATTGTAGTCGTCGTTGTTATCGCCGTCGTCATTGTCATCCTCCTCCTCCTCCTCCTCATCATCATCATCAGTTAACATCCGCTTTCCATGCTGGCATGAGCAGGACAGTTTGACAGGCAGGTTTGGTGAGCTGCAGGGCTATGTTGAATGCCAATATCCTCTTTGACGCAGTTTCTATGGCTGGATGCCTTTCTTATATATATATATATATATATATATATATATATATATATTACTCTTTACTCTTTTTACTCTTATACTTGTTTCAGTCATTTGACTGTGGCCATGCTGGAGCACTGCCTTTAAAGGCCAATATGACTAATGTTTGATGTTCCTTAATATGTCATTCCTTCTGAAGTAGTGAATTGGCAGAATCATTAAAGTATAGCACAAAATGCCTCACAGTATTTAGTTATGAACCTTTGTCTTCTAATTTCTAATACTGCTAGGTTTAACTTTACCTTTCATTATTCTACAATCGATAAGATAAAGTCCCAGATGAAATACCTTACAGTATTTAGTTTTATGTCTTTACTTTTTGATTTTGAATCTTGCCAAGGCCCACTTCATCTTTTATCTTTCTGAGATTGACCAAATATAAGGTAGTTAAAAACCAGGATTCATCTTGATCACATATACTCTCCCCAATATGCGCTTCTGTAAAAAAAAACCAATATCATTTTCCTTCTAACATGTTCACAGTACAGTACCTAGTAACATTGTTCTCTTTAGAATAAATTGAACTTTATTGTAAACTATAGCTTGATATAACTTGACTCAATATGTTATAGTGTTTATGCTATGCATTGTATTCAATAACTTGTGTATTATTTTCTAAACACTACAATAGTGTGTTCAATTACTTGCAGACCATGACTTTGTATATCATTACAACTATGTCTAGACTGGCATAATATTTTCATGTTTCCAAATGTATTTTGCTCAACAATATTTGTTTCTTTATTCTTTTTATTTTATTTATATTTTCATGAAAAAAGTAATCTTTCTAAATGTCATGACTAAATTTATTGTGTTTTTATCTTCTAAAGATACTATAAATTTGTTATTGAAAAATCTAATCCTATGTTATTCTATATAAATATTTTCAAAAAAGGAAATGTGAGTAGTGTAATCATTCTCATTTATGAAACATTTTCTTTCACTGGCAACAAGCCTTAGATTTATTGAAGAAGAAGAATGGCAAGCTGAGGTTTGTTTTTCTTTTTCTTTTTTGTTGAAAAGCATTAGTAATATCATTGAATTTATTTCATGGGAAATCAAAACTAAGTTGCCGATTCAATTTGTCAATGCCCCTGCCACACAATGTATATTAATGCTGCTAACTCAACTACATCCACTTTTTAAAACTATTTGGAATTTTAAACTAAATTATGTTACTTATTCAAAATATGAATCATTCTACAAAAAAAGGCTATGTTGAATTAGTTATTGAAGCCTTGTTAACTAAACTATATCTGTTTTCATCAATCATATACATGCTTCTTTCAAAAGAAAAATATTGACATTATTAAACATGAATATCTGAGAACAACCAGAGGCAATTGTTTTCACGGTCCCTTTCCAATATCATGTTCAGTGTTTGTCTATCTTTTGGCCCTTATTTCTAGTAATTACTTATTTCCTTTCAGTTTGTTTTCTTTCCTTTATCAAATACATTTTTGCCTTCTTTTCCAACCATTCCTTTCCATTCATTCATACATGTTCCTTCTATGAGCTCATAGTGTTTTATTTCTTTTATTTTTCTTGTGAATATTATTCTTTATTTTGTTACCAGTTACACTGATTTTCTTCAGTATTTTTTTTTCTTTATGCTTGTTCATTTTATAACTAATGAATTACTTTCTACTTTAACTCCCTTTCCCAACACTTTACTGAAATAACTTCCTCCCATGTCACTCACTCACTGTGTTTCGCTCGTATAGGAAGCCTGCTTGAGTACATAGATGGGTAGACTGATTGACTAAAGAAAGCTTTCCAAGATGGACATATGAAAGGATGTTATTTGTTTTGCTACAATGCTTTCCTGATCTTCATTTCATGCTTGCTAATCACAAACTTTGTCAGCAATTGCTCGTCAGGGAATGGTGAAATGCAGAGTTAAGAAAATAATGGCTGGCAGCAAGCAAGTATGCTTCTCTGTTTCATGCTTGTTTTGCCAACCTGACACTGATAGTTCACGCTTGTTAGTTAGAAGATGACAACTATATGATCGCATCTCAGTGGAAAAGATTATTAAGTAGCCATGTTGAAGCAGAAATATTTGTATCAGTAATAAAATTTGAAGAGAAATGTGTTTCCATATATGAGATTCCATATTATTTCAGTAAAATATTTGAAGCATTTCTAGAAAGTTCATTTTCAACAAATGGTCCACTCTTTCAAAGTTTTGTTCATGAGTCATATTTCTCCTAATCTTTTCCCCATGAGATTTTTTTCCAGCATTTTTCTTAATCTTTCTCATATAAAACCCTCTCCATATAAAATGATTGTGCTAAATTTGAACAGTAAAATTGTAATTAAATATAAACATTACTTTTCTGGAATTTGTTTGACACTCAAATGTTATTTAACAGTATACAAGAAAAGCTAACGAAAATATAGAAAATAAAAAGGCTGAGATAGCTCAAGTGATTCTTTGAATGTAGCTTTCAGAGTGTTTGCATTGTTGGTTTGAGTATTATATGAATTGCTGAATAAAGATTGGAAAGTCCATTCATTTTATAAATGTTCTTCTCCATTTACTTTTCCTTCCCCTTTCTGATTCTTCTAATTTTTCTCTTTTCCTTTCTTTTATCTATTTTTTAAACAATATTCTCTGTATATCCTTCCTTCTAGTCCTGTTTTGTTGGAAAGAGAATAAAATGTTGGTGAGTTAGAATCTACAATCTAGATTTTAGATATCCATCTTTCTTGCTAAATTGTAAAGATCAGTGAAATCAATATTTTGGTAGAATTGGCAAGGTGTTGAACAACATGTCATGTGGCATTTAGTTATATCCCTTTATGTTCTGAATTCATATCCCTTTGAGGTCGACTTTATTTTTTATTCTTCTGGATCATCATCATCATCATCATCATCATCATCATTTAACGTCCGCTTTCCGTGCTAGCATAGATTGGACGATTTGACTGGGGACTAGTGAACCAGATGGTTACATCAGACTCCAATCTGATCTGGCAGAGTTTCTACAGCTGGATGCCCTTCCTAACGCCAACCACTCTGAGAGTGTATAGTGTATCTAATAGAATAAAGTACCAGTGAAGTACTAGATGTCAATATAATTGATAAACCACTTACTCCAATTTTGTGGCCTTGTGCCTATTTTATAGATTATCATTGTGAAGCTCAGAAAAATTTAACTTAATGGAATTTGGCATAAACAGTGAGTGTAAATTCATATTATTCTGAACAATCTAGTAATTGACTGTAAGATTTTGAAAATACAACTTTAAATATTGAATCCTTTGATCAGACACAACATAAATTTTGTAGTGAATTATAAGTTTTATTATATTAATGACAGATATGTTTATTCCATGTGTGAGGATAGGAGTGCAAGTACGTTTATGTGGCTAAGAAATTTGCTTCTTAACCATATGGTTGTTTCATCTTCAGTCTCACTGTGTAACAACTTGGGTGTCTTGTACTATAGCCCCGCACAAACTAAAGTCCTGTGGGTGGATTTGGTTGAAAGAATCCAAAGATGCCCATCATAAGTGTGTGTGTGTGTGTGTGCGTGTGTGTGTTAAAGGCCCCATATTTTAGCTGTATGGCCAGGGAGATAAATAGAATAACAGACTAAGAAAAAAGTACTGGAGCTGATTTATTGTGGCCATGCTGGAGCACCGACTTTTAGTTGAACAAACGACCCCAGGACTTATTCCTTATAAACTTGGTACTTATTCTATTGGTCGCTTTTGCTAAACCACTAAGTTACGGGGACATAAACACACTAACATCGGTTGTCAAGCGATGGTGGCAGGGACAAGCACAGACACAAAAACACACACACATAAATATATACATACATATATATATATATATATATATATATATATATATATATATATATATATATATATATACGATGGGCTTCTTTCAGTTTCCATCTACCAAATCCACTCACAAGGCTTTGGTTGGCCTGAGGCTATAGTGGTAGACAATTGCCTAAGGTGTTACACAGTGGGACTGAACCCAGAACTATGTGGCTGGGAAGCAAGCTTCTTACCACACAGTCATGCCTGTGCCTATGTATATTATATACACATATATAAAGTATTATCATCATGATAAAGTAATTGTTAAATGATTATGATATTAAAGATACATGTATATATATGTATAGTTTTAAGTGCAACTGAAGAAAGGTAGTGTTGAAGCAGCATATTAAAGTTGGCTAGAAAGGTTTTGTCCTTGAATGGGTACATATATATTATAAACAGAGAATGAACAAGCAAAACATATGGCATTACTTTAGAGCATTTAATTTATAATTTAAATACAGTGCAGAGTAGTAACAATAAATAGGTAAAGTCTCTTACAGCTGTTTCTAGAATAGCTAAGCAGGTGAATCTTATATTATTGATTAAAGATTTACATGTCAGCTAAATATTCCACCATCAGAGACAGAGAGAAATAAGGAATATCCTTAATCCAGGATATTGATAATTACTTGTTCCTCGAGGGATTAAGGACTGTCCAAAGTAAAAGATGATATTGGGTGGTAGATCCATGAGCAAAGTATTCAAGAGATCGATTGTAAAAGAGAGTGTCAGTTAGCAGATCTATTGTTACATACACACTCTCATATGTGTGTGTATGCAAGAGTGCCTCTATTTCTGTGTGTATGTGTATGTGTGTTGGTGTGTCCTTGTCCTAGTATCACTGATAGTTGCAAAAGAGTGTCATGATCATACAAGTGGTCTTGTTCATTTCGAATCTCCTCTGGAAAAAATTCTGGGAATGAGTAAAAATATCTTGTTTGGAAACAAGAGATGGGTTGGTGACAGGAAAGGTATTGGACAATTGAAAATATACTTCAGTGAATTCTTTCCAACCCATGCAAGCATGAAAAAAGAAAACGGACGTTGAAACAATGATGATGTTCATTTAACCTAAAACATTAAATACTCAGTGCTCCAGCATGGCCACAATCTTATAAACCAATGAATACAAGACTAAATACTGTAAGTTAATCAGTTGCTATTTACCTGACTAGATATTGATATTTTAAAAGTAAAAGTGTGGTTGCCCTTGCATACAGGCATGTCCCTTGCAACCTTCTCCAGCTGAGCATCACTAATCTGGCTGGCTCATAAGTGTTGGTGCCACGTGAAAAGGTCCCATGTTAGTGCTGTGTAAAAGCACCCAATACACTCTGTAAGTGGTTGGTGTTAGGAAGGGCATCCAGCCATAGAAACCATGCCAAAACAGACAGGGAGCCTGAACAGCTCTTCAGCTGGTCAGCTCCTCTGAAACCATCCAACCTATGTCAGCGTGAAAAACATGATGATGATGATGGTGATGATGATAATGATGATGTAAAGACCAAACTTGTCAGGAGATGATGCAGAATGGAATGAATGAATCCAATATATTTGAGTTTCTTACTTTACCACTCTGACAAGAATGACAAACTTTAAAGAATTCTAATGTCTTGAATTCATTACTGATATAGAAATAAATACTCCATGAGCTAACAATGAGTGGGCTGTATGGGGTCAATTTGCCTGCTAGAAATAAATACCAAATCTCTTGGAAACTACATTTTGCAGTCTTAAAATAAAAAAAGGACATTTTGAATAATGTAGTCCAGCACACATTATTCCAGAAAATAAGGCAGGATGGTCATCGCTTGGATGATTTTGATTATAGGTCTGCTCAATCAATGATGACTTGGAACTAGAAAACAAAAATAACAACAACTGCAATAATAACTAAATACTCTATTGAATTTAGTTTGGTATTGTTCTGGCTCAGTGATTCTCACAAATGTAGAATTATTTTATACCATAATGATGCAAAATAGAAAACAATGTTCATTTTATATTAATAATTGAAATTATATTTTCTTACAGTAATGCAAAATTTGTAATTAAAATCTGAATTAAAAATATTATTTGACAAAGAGGAATTTGCATTCACAACATTAGTCTTTTCCTTATCTTTGTATATTTTAAAATAAAAATGAATTCTTTGTTATAAAATATAATCATTTCTGATTTTGATTAATTTTCTAATCATCTTAATTGCTAAATTAATTTTATGTAAAGAAAAATTTGTCGAATTTGAAAAATAAAAAAGAAATTATAATTTTTTTTTCAAGTTTTTATATAATAAATCAAATGTGTGTGTAAGTTCCAGGCATTATTGTCTGTAAATCCTGACAAACTTGAAATCAAAACCAAATTCCAGCAACTGAAGTATACACACACAAACACACACACACACACACACATATTTATATAAATATACATATATATATAGCCCAACTAATTAGGGAGGGAGTTAGTCTAGATGAGATGCAGTTTGGTCTTATGCTAGGGAGAAACACCACTGAGGCTATATTTCTGGTAAAGCAGCTGCAGAAGAAATATATAGCCAAAGATAAACCTCTGTATTTGACTTTTGCTGACTTGGAGAAAGCCTTTGACAGGGTCCCCCAATCCCTTATCTGGTGGTCAATGTGGAAACTAAGGATAGATGAGCCATGTACCGGGATGCCACCAGGAAGGTGAGGGTTAGCACTGAGTACAGAAAAGAATTCGGGGTGCAAGTAGAGGTTCACCAAGGATCGGTGCTCAACCTCCTCTTGTTCATCATGGTTTGTCTATACATGTATGAGAATATGTGTCTGCATATGTGTGTGTATATGCATATTTATGTTTATATGAATATGTCTATTTGTGCATATATGCATACATATGTATGTTTATTTTTATTCTTATATTTTGTGTTTGTGTAATTTATGTTGTGTATATGTGAACTGTATATGTATGTATCACTAAATGACCCTGGCTGGATGCTATTTGTCTAGAAAATGGTGCTGGTGAGAGTGTATTTCATTTTCTGTCCTTCTTATCACCTATTAGTGACTTTAGATAGCTCAGTTTGTTGATAGGTTTATGAAGGCACATGGCTCAGTGGTTAGAGCAGTAGACTAAAATGGTGCAGTGAGTCTGATTCCCAGACAGGGCTGTATGTTGTGTTCTTGAGCAAGACACTTTATTTCATGTTGCTCCTGTTCACTCAGCTGTAGAAATGAGTTGCAATGTCACTGGTGCCAAGCTGTATTGGCCTTTGTCTTCCCCTGGATAATATCGGTGGCATGGAGAGGGGAGGCTGGTATGCATGGGTGACTGCTGGTATTCCACAAACAACCTTATTACCACTCTCTTGGATGAGTGAGTCAACATATATCCTTTAAGAGCCAAATCTAAAATATTAAATTTTATTTACATTATTTGTCCTCATCTTGTTTGTTGTTAACACGTTTCGGCTGATATACCCTCCAGCCTTCATCAGCTGTCTTGGGGAAATTTCGAACCTGGGTTCTCATTCCTAAGGTATTTTTCGATGTTATTATTATTATTATTATTATCCAGGTCACTGCCTGGAATCGAACTCAGAATCTTGGAGTTAGTAGCCCACACTCTTAACCACTATGCCATATGCCTGTTGGCAATTATGGAGTGAATTTTAGGGTTTATAAATCTAATATTCTCCTATCCTTCCTTAATACCAGTTCCCATATGCTGTTCATATCTACACTCGGTCTGCACTTAGGATCCTTCAACAGATAGATAGATAGATAGATAGATAGACATTCTGAAATATTAAGCTATATGCTTCCTCCCTTCTTAACTCTTCTCTCCATAGAACAGCATTTCTCTCCCACTTTCTGTTTACACACCATCCTCTTGCAACCCACCATTTTTATTGTTCTTTTTTATCATTACTCTGTAATTTTGCCATTATTTTTCTTTTGCACACTGACTATCCTTCTGTCTGTCTGTCTGTCTGTCTGTCTCTCTCTCTCTCTCTCTCTCTTTCTCAATATGCTCCTCCTTTTCTTATGAAAGACTACTGTCTGACATGTTCAGACACTACATTCCAACTCAAATGCATTAAAATAATACCATTTCTGCTTCATTTTATGTTTATTGTTTTTACCCCTTTATTTGCACACACACACACACACATATATACATGATGTAGACTGCCTCTACCTAGAACGAAAACAAGGCGGAAGAGGCTTAACAGCGATCCAAAATGTCTTTGAATGTTGCTTCAAATCCCTTCGGTAACATCTTTTAACCACTAAGTGTTGAAGTGCATCCTGTGACCAAGTTTGCATACATGAGGTTGATAACATCATAAGACTTGGAAGGCAACTCCTTGAGCAATACTCTTTGTCTGATAACCTAGAATATATGCCCAAAGAAATCGCACGAGTCTACTGCAACATATCATCAGATGAAAGGATGAGCCTATATGAGCAGAAGGCTATGCATGGTTATGTTAATAAAAAGCTCCGTAATGATAGTAACATCGATCATCAAAGTAGTTTATCATGGACCAATAGCCGGATTACTACCTCCCACTTTGAAGGGTATGCGTTTGAAATCCAGGAACAGGAAATATCAACCAAGTACCTGATGCACAAAAGGGACAGAGATGCAGGTAAAGCTGTAAAGTGTGACAACCGTTGCAGACATTGTGGAGTTCACACTGAAGATATCATCCACATCATAAGCAGTTGTCCGAAAATGTCATCACAGTATTATCTATCAATGAGACATGATGTTATAGCTAGGACACTCTGTAATGAAATCCATCAGAAGGATAAATCCGAGGACAAAGAGATAAGAACCCACAATATGGTAGAAGCTATAGCCACTAATAATGAAAAGGAATACTGGTGAAGACCTCAGTAAGGAAAACCAGTGAAGGCCTCAATAAAATGTAAGCACAACAGACCTGATATAAAGATTTGGGATAGAGAAGAGAAACTGTGTACAGTTGTGGAAATTAGCTGCCCAGCAGATGTTAACATAAAGCTGAAGATCGGTGAAAAAGAGAACACCTATGCTGAACTATTGAGAAATCTGTAGTTACTCTATCCAGATTACAATTTCATGTTTATACCTTTAATTATTGAGGCCCTGGGATATGTAACACACTGCCTAAATAACAATCTTGAGAAATTAGGCTTCTCAAAACCAGAAAGGAGAAATCTAATTGGAAGACTACAGATCCAATCCTTCACTGGAACTGTAAAAATCTGTAAGACTTTCCAGAAGTTTATCATTTAAATATATGTGAGCATATCAAGATATGCAACTATGTGCATGAGAATACCTACATAAAACATACAAATCTGCACATACATACATACATACATATATATACAAATCCTGTGAAACAATCCAACTCATGCCATCTTAGTAAACAGATGTTAAATGGTGTTGATGATGATATATACGTAATATGTACATAAGTGAATGTGTGTGTGTGTATGTGTGTTTGTGTATGAGTGTGTGCTTATTTAAAGCTTAGGATTTATTCTGTTACTAGTCTCTATACTGTATTTGTCATTTCCAGTCTTCATATCAACAGTATGACACCTCAGATAAACTCTTCCATATGAATAATGAGTATTCATTCTCTTATGTAGACCAAAACCCACATTACACATGCATGCACATACAGAGTTATATGCAGATATAGAAGCATTGTCTATATGTACATACATATACATACACACATGTACATATACATATACATATATCTACACACACACACACATATAAATATATATATACATATATGCACATTTTTGTAATTCAGTGTGTAATAGAGATAAATATTATTTAAATAATTAAATTATGTATATATGTATGTGTTTGTATGTATGCATGCGTATATATACATACATATATGTATATGTATACACACACAAATACACACACATTACATATATACACATATACATGTATATGAATGTGTGTATGTACATGCATACATATGCATATATGCATGTTATGTGTTTGTATGACTACAAGTATATATGACCATTAAAATAAATCTTAGACCAATTTTGTTGATATCCTAAAGACATAAAACTATTTACCAAATCCAAATCCAGCAGTAAAGACAATAGCAGGAATAGCAGGACAGTAACAATTTTGGTATGGTAATATCAACAACGGGAAATAATTTTAATAACAGTCACTTTTTGCTTGAAGCTAAAATTCATAACAATGAAAATGAAATTAAAAAAAAAAGAAAGAAAGAAATTAAATAAGTATGATTTGCATAAATGTATATTTGCTATGCCCAGTTTCCAATTATGGAAGCAAATAGGTTTTATTTTCATAAACATCTTTTGTTTATAACATATCTCCATTTTTATTTCCTTAAGAGGGACAACTTGCATTATTAGTATTTTCTTCATTAAGAAAAATAATATTCCATCATGCTTCAGGAAAACTAACATAAAATGGATAAAATAAAAGTGAGAGAATGAGTTTTGGTTTCATTGCAGCTAATGTGCTGGACTACTTACAGTACACATGATGATAAATACAAACTTTGTAACAGCCATAAGCTAAAATCTTTGTAAAAGTTGCTTCACTTGTAATGGATTGCACTAACAGTTCACAGTTAAATTATTAGGTGTCAAATTGGTAGAAACGTTAGAGTGGTTGATAAAATGTCTCACTATATTTGTTTCAGTCATCTGTACTCTAAGTTCAAACACCACTGAGGTCAGTAAAAATTCTTTTGAGGTCAATAAAATTACTGATCCAAGCCTTGTATCAGTGAAGTTGTAGGAAGATTTGGTGAGGTATCTTATGGTATCTGTTTGGGTTCTTTATGTTCTGATGGCAACATCTATGAAAACTGATATTATACTGTAATGGCCCATGTTGGTGGGCTTCTCTTTGGTAAAGATTAGTGGTATGGAGAGAGGAAATTTGTAACCAGAGGCAACTAATAGTCTTCCTCAAAAAATCTTGTCATGGTCTGTGCATACATGCACAAATGACTGCATGTTAACCAAAAGTATAAATAGTAGCCCTAATTGTCCTTAGAACAAAGTGACCAATAACAACAACAACAAGACGTAAAGAAAACAACAAGCATTAATAATTGATACTTGGTAAATTTAAAATGGAAAAACAAAATGTTAAAATATAACAAGAAATATGAAAATGAATGAAAAATATAAATGGATAGAGAATTGAGGAATAAAAGAATAGTAAGAAAATTAACTGCGAAGATAATAAATTGGTTTTATAAAGAAGAGTTATTATCAGGAAGAAAATGGTATAACATAAGAGGAAAGAAGGCAACATGATGAAGGAAAAACATCTATTGAAACAAACAAGAAATGATAGTACAGGAATAAGTGAGATATCGACATATCACATTAGAGTGAAATTGAAATAGATTTCTATTGAATATAAAAGAAAACAATAATAATAAAAACTCAGAGTAGAACATCGAAAGAAGATGAAACAGTGGGGAGAAAATATGCCCCAAAGGTAACAAATAGCGTTAATGAATGAAATAAAGTCACCCTGTGAATAAAAGTGCTTAAGTTAATTATGATATAATAAATAGACTTATAGAAAATGCTGTCAATAAAATGAGATAAAGAGAGTGAAAAGAGGAAGACTACATTGATCGCATCTCTTGACAAGCAACATCTATTTCCCTCACATTATCTGATCACATAAAGGTAGGAAGATATAAGCACGTTTAGCAGATTCTCTCTCTCTATCTCTCTCTCTCTCTTTATCTCTCTCTCTCTCTCTCTCTCTTTCTCTCTTTAGATATATATGTGCATGTGTGTGCATTGGTACATAAATATGCTTATGCATGTATGCATGTCTTGGTATGTGTGTGTGTGTGTGTATATGAGTGTGTATGAATGTATATATGTATACATGTATTACAGACTGAAACAGAAAGAAGGTATACACACACACACACACACGCACACGTATATACATGCATGTATATACAGGATGTTCAGGCTAAATTTGACAATTTGAACAAATGGGAAGGAAAACACAATATTCACTTCAAAAATGAAAGTATTTTCGAAAAATCAAAAATATCAACTAGGTTATGGCTGGGAGATAAGAAATTATTGAAAGTAGCTGCACTCAGCTTCCACCACACCCTCAAGACACCCCCAGAACCTTGTGTATGCATTGTTTACTGTGTCCCTGGGGAGATCTTCAAACACCTTCTTGATCTTAATCACCAGCTCAGCTTTGGTGTGACAGCCACAGCAGCTGGTGTCTTTCTCAATTGTGCCCCATGCATAGTAACCCATGGGATTACAATTGTTGAATTTAGGAGGCCTGAAATTGAATCTGGTGAAGTCATAGAAATTCTCTAACAATACCTATGACTCTTTCTGGAGGTATGGCAAGGAGGCAAATCCTGCTGCCACACATGACCTTCCAGCAGCAGTCCTCTCCAGCTGGAGATTGACTACAATCTCTAGCAGTGTTGCATAGCCATCTGAATTGACTTAAGGCCCTGTTTATCAGCTGTTTGATGAATTCTGGCATGCAGAGGCAGTTAGAATGCTGGCTGTGTCCCCCTACTGGCCATGGCTTTATAGACTTCATTGCAGCTGTCCAAGTCAAATCTTACAGCCGTTATCATGTTCCCAAAGCATTGAGCAGCAGTCATAATGTGAGCATTTTGATACCAGGCACAAATCATCATGATACAGGTAACTCTTTTCCAATATTCAGATGGCTTCCAGTCCCTCATGTTAGCTAATTTTTTCTCAGCTACAATTTTAATCTTTATGCACTTCAATCAATGCATCAAGCTGTTCCTGAAGAAAAAAGACCTAAATAATCATCAAATTTAATATTCCATAACATACATATGTAACACACACACACACACATATATGTGTATGTCTCCTTGTTTTGACATAGCATGATAATTGTAAACAAGAGTCACCTACATACAAGCAGTGTCTTTTGTTTCCAATTTCCTCTGAAAATATGTCTGGTCATGGGGGAAATATTGTCTCATAGTTGTTAATATATTATACTTTTCTTCAATACATAGGTTTCACTTCTTATTTTTGTTCATGTATGGCTTAGCATTTTGTTCTAATGCTCCAAATTACTGTAAATTTGTTGTTTTCTCTGTAGTTAAATCTCTTGATATATTGAGAGATTGATGAAGAATTTATTTTGTCTTTATATTAAAGAAATGTATATATTATACATGTTGGAAAGATTTCTTGTTGCCTGTAAGCATTCTATTTCCATAACATCTATTTTTACAGTAACCTTATATTTTACTATATTTGATGTGCACTTTGCATGTAGCAGACAATTCAATATATTCATTCAATTGCTTTCAAACAATTTAGGTGATGTCTCATTTTAAGGGCTTGGTTATGGTAGAATATCTGGAAGCCTATTCTTTATTTAGATGTCTGTTACTTTTGATTCTAATTTCTATTAAAGATCTTGTGTGTTTCAGGATGAGATCTATATTTATCAAAGATTAGAAATTATGTTTTCTATGACTGTAGAAACATTTATAATATATAAAGAAATCTTTTTTCTCTTCCTTAATGTAATCTTGTGTACATTGTTCAATGTACTTCAAATATTCACTAAAAAATATCCACTTTATTTGAAAGCTGCATTATAATGAGGGGTAGCCTTATTGATTATTATTATTAGATTTGTTATTGTTTTACTCATATTTTGTTCAAGAGTTTTTATAACCAAGTGGGAAGAAGTCTTTGTTAATGTATATTTTTTCTTCACTTGTTTTTTGGTAGTATTGTTGACAATTTCACTTGGTGAACAGACGTCTACAACAGCAAAAATGGCACTGCAAAGACTAACATTACATGAATGCTCAACATATGGATATATTTGGGAAAGCATTAGTAGAAATATTTCAGGAATATGATTTAAAAATCATTAACAATATCAATCAAAGGAACAAATGTTTGAAATATCACATTAAATTTAACTACGTATAATTAATTGGCTTATGGAAAGACAATCCTCTCACAATCATAAATCTTGATAAGTAACATCAATAAGGTAATATCTAACCTATCTTACTAGTGGAACATTTAATTAAGGCCTTTAAGGCATTTGATTATGTATTGTTCGTATATCTCCCTGGTAAACTATGTGCATATGGGCTCCAGACCTAGTCTTTTGGGTTGCAAACTTCCTGTCATCATGTACCATTCTAGCATGAGTAAATTGGGCTCAGCATTTCTTTGAATATGCCTTGATCCAAGGCTTGATTATTTGAATCACATTTTCTTGCTTGTACATGACTGAATTATTTGTAGACACCTCAAATAATTCTCACTCTTATAGAGATAATACTGTCCAAGTCAACATTTTAATCTTTCACGCACAGGTGACATCCGTGTCCAGCTCAGAACCCTCATGTCAAGCATGCATTGTCTTATGAACAGAAAATTTGAAGAATTCGCTAGTGAGGACATGATAGTTTTGTCTCCTTTAACAGTACAAAAGTACAATCATGGATTTGAAATGAAATCACTGTTGCATGCAAAAAAAAACATTCCTGACTGCATCCAAAACGAAAGATTGATCATCAAGTATTCTGTCACTCACATGTTACAATCACTGTCCTACAACTGTGCTCTATTTTTACTCTGCATCCTTTATCACTGCTACAACAGTCTTTTCTCTTCAAAACTAGTTATTTGTATATTACCTCCAACCAAGTCATCCCGTTGCATTGCGCCTCCACAAATCTTTTTCCCACAATATTTTTCTAACATCCCAGATTCTCCTTGTGTCCATTCACTACATTCTTCTCTATCCTCCTTCTCCCACTCTCTTTTTTCAATCTCATAAACATACTCAGCAACTCACCCTATCAAATTCCTGGTCCACTTCACTGTATACACCTTACTGTTACTTGGGTGTATGCCCCAGCACCTCTTCACCATCTTATGTCTCTTGTCTCTCTCTCCACTCCCCTCTTTCTTTTTTCTTTCTTTTTTTCTCCTCTTTTTTCTCCCCCTCTCCCTCTCTCTCACCTATTGCAGTAGCCAAATATCTTGCCTGTTGCAAGACACCCCAGTTCATGCTTTAACTTCTCATCACCTGGCACAAAGCCACCTCTCTAAGTAGTTTGTAAGTTACCTCACTGCTGTTAGTGTCATTTAAAAAGTGCCCAGTACACTGCATAAAGTATTTGGCACTAGGAAGGGCATCCAGCTGCAAAAGCCACGCCAAACCAGACAGTAGAGCTTGACACAGTCTACTGACTTGCCAGCTCCTGTCAAACCATTCAACCCATGCAAACACGAAAAGAGGATATTAAGTGATGATGATTTTGTGTCTATCCTTCCAGGAGCTACACCAACCAATTTTTCCAGTAAATTCTTCTCAGAACTCCAAATTTTGTTTTTCCAGTGGGTGATGACTTTCAATTGTGCAAGCTAAATTCAACCATATCATTCTTAGACTAGCAAAAACTGTGAAAATTATGGCTACAGTCCTTTCCTAATGAAGTAGTTAAAAAAAAAAATAATAATAAAGAGTGTAAAAAATAAAACAAGCAACATATCAGAACTAAGAAAATATGCATCACCTGGTTTAATTGCACTTATAATAAGAGTTCAACATTCACTAAAGCTTGTAATTTCCTATCATTGATAAACAAAAGCTTTTCTCTTTACTCTTAAATATCATGAGCAGTTTAGCAACGGGAATTTAGCAGGAGTAGCTTGTAAAAGATCTGCATCCAAAATATTCCACCACAATCAAAGTCATAGAATGCTCAAATTCAACTGAACTCCTATGTAGCTCTTTTCTGCAAAGTTATGTACAGTTATGTACAGAGCAAAAATAATATTTGCAGAAAAGAGCTCTATAGGAATTATGGAGAACATTCAAAGAAGATGCATCAACACAACAGATTCATTCTTTCGAATCTCAAGACTGAATAAAATTCATCTTTATCGTGGTATCACTGAAAACTGATGGATAACAATTGACAACATTCTTATAAGATGGAGTACTTTTGAGACTGCAATCCAATATTCCAATGGATCAAAGTGATTCATGAATGTCTGACCAAAATATGTTACATCTTAATGCAATCTTTTAAGATGTGAAAATGAAAAGTCAAAATACCTTTCTTGTGTAATCGTACAAAAAAAAAAATACCTACTAACAGAATAGGTAAGTATTCTTACCGCTAACCATAATGGTTATTCATCACATACATCCTGCAACACTAACATAGCTGTAATTTTTCCTCTGTATCATACTTATTACTGCATTGTATACTTGACTAATTCCTACATAATAACAATTACCTTCTCTTGGAGACAATAAAATAAAATATTTCTATAAGAAAAACCCACTCAGTGTCGACAGTTCTTGATTTTACGATGTTGCAACATTCCCAAAACATTATCAGCTGACTAAAGCTCTAGCTATGAAAACACATAATATGACATATCCTGTTTTCCTGCAATGAATAACCACATTCACTCTTTCATCTTTTCATTATCTGAAGAAATTTATGTAGCAAGAAACTCTGTGAAGCGATTGAGTAAATCATCATTTTTCAAATGAATACACACACATATATATATATATATATGAAAAGATATATATATGTGTGTGTATGATATATACACATACATACACACATACACATATGTAAAGCTAATCTTTAATATGATGATATGAAATATATGTCATTGCAAATTTTTTTGTATCTTAGTCTTTTGTTAATAGGAAATTTTAAAGATACAGCTGTTCTTTTTGATTCTTGAGGTAATGCTGTCAAGATTCAGACCTTACTACCTAATTTTTCCCAAAGGACTACATGTTTACACCTTGTATATTTGAATATATACCTTTCTTTTAAGACTACATTTAAAATCATAATGTCTGGTTAACTCTGCTTGTAATCACGTGCTTATCTCAAAGCTTAACCCATGGAATTGTATGTTCATGTCATAAATGAATGTTGAAACTACAAATGGCTTAGCAACGGCCCCTAATCTTCCTGACTGTATTCTATACTTGAGGAGAGTGGATAATTGCAGCATTTCCAATACATGCAAAC
Source organism: Octopus bimaculoides (assembly GCF_046866305.1). NCBI lineage: Eukaryota > Metazoa > Mollusca > Cephalopoda > Octopoda > Octopodidae > Octopus > Octopus bimaculoides. The sequence goes on from NC_142928.1 coordinate 37,590,882, forward strand.
TCAAATTGCAATCACAGGTCTTACCCAAGCGTTAGGCTGAAAACAGTGTTTGGTAACTGCTACAGCCCTTTGCTCAAATGGATCTGTGGTGTCTCATGTGTCCCCTCAGTCATGATAATATGGTTAGCATTTTGCATTGTTCATGGTACAAATATTAGAATCTGACCAACATGTACAAGCTGCTGTGCTTTGTATGAGGGTCCAGGCATATAATGGCTTCATACGTTTTGATAAATTTGACTTTGTTTAGGAACAGGTGATAGTTAGCCACAGGAAAAACATCTGGTCATAAAAAATCTGCCTCAACAGATTTTGTCTGACTCATGCAAGAATAGTAAAGTGGATGTTAAATCAAGATGATGACGATGATGATGATAATGTCAAAACATCTGTTTCAGGCTTCAGCTGGTGTTACTTTTGTCACTGCAGAGTGATATCTGATCCAATGGATGTGCTTGTTCCATCAATATAAATAATAACACATTTCTCTGTTCTCCACATCAGAGAATAAAGCAGCAAAGCATTAAGATATTTAGCTCTTCTCAGCAGTTGAGTTGATCAATAAAAACAAGCATTTTCCTTTAATACTTGCTATATTGCTTTCAGTTTCTGAGTTTGGCACCAGAGGAGAACCAGTGCTGAATATAGCAATCTGAAAGAGAACAAATGTTTTTATACAGCATCAATTAAATCTACGAAATGTCAATATTAATAAAACAAAAACATATGATTGTCACAGCAATACTAAATATATTTACATGTGCAGAATTTATTAATTCATACAAAACGGCTGTTATCTATAGTCAGCTTCAGATCTTCAGTTATATGCTTTCACTTTCAGGAAGAATATACCAATGATCATGGCATTTAAATTTCTGTTGTAAAAGTAATGAAATCAGAAATGTTTTGGTTTACTGAGCCAAAGGATATCAGTCAACAAAGACTGCAAATCATGAGCCAGCAATAGAACATCAGCAATAGAACATCTGGTTACTTGACCAGATAGGAACTGCAACCCAGTCTCCTTCAAATCCCATCATACCACATTGGATAGTAGTACAAGCTACACTGAAAAATGATATGATAGTCATTACTAGAATACTTTTGATCACAGTTCTGTTTGATGAGACATGACCCAAAATAAAATTAAAAAAAAATATTGCCAATGAACTTTGCTTTTGTATGCATGGATATTTTGATATCAGTAACTTTTCTTTCAGCATGGATTGTACACCCTACTTTAAATTATTAAAATTAACCATCTGGAGACTTTTCAAAGTATTTTTCCTGGTTTGGTAGCAATGTTAATTATCAATTGTTACAAAAAAAAAAAAAGAAAAAGGAAAAAGAAAATCAAGCTTTCCTCCTAACACAATTATTATTTGATGACAGATTAAAGTCCAGACCCCAACTTGTTTTAAAAAATTAATTTTATATTTCACTGAGTGCAGTGTGATCTAGTCACCTTATATTTTAAAATCAGATCATCAAAAAAAAAAAAGAAGTCACTTGGGAAACTCAATTAATGTTTAAAAATTTGGTGCATGTAATCTTTTACCCAACACAGGATTAAAAAATATTTGAACATCATCTGGTTTCATAAATATTTTTTATATCATTATTCAAAGATTTCAATTTATACTTGTACGCAACATTGAAACGGTTTAGAATTTTGTTCTCTACCACATTTCCTTCGTGACTTTTTATTTTGATCATTCAGTAACTACATTGCCACTCTTGCATGCATGCATACACATATATTCATGTGTGTGAGTAGATCTCCCTCTCTCTCTCTACAACCATACACACATATACATACATTCTACAATTGCAATCAAATGTTTGTCTTGTTCTAATTTAACCATCAATGTTCTCCACGGTTTCAAATTTAGTACTTTAGTATTTTGTTGTATTCTAAATATGATTGCAATTGTAGAATTTTTCTTACTCTCTTGCTTGATTTACCCCTAACCTGCTGTCCATTACTACTTAATCTACCTTCCTCTAAATTGAAATTACTGCTATCTTACCCCTCCAATTAGAATATATAGAAATTAAATTCATGTTTGATTCACTAGACTGTTGATTAACAGTCCAATCAAGATGGTAATTTTCTTCTTCTCCTACTCTTGTTTTTGCACACATCTACAAAATGACTTTCTAAAATGAACTTCCATTATGCAGCTGAGGAGTACATTTTCATTGCACATTTTATGTGGTGTTCCCACTGCATAAATAAATGAAGTTTGTACAAAACGTACGTACTGCTATAACCTATTGAATTTTTGTTGCTTTTCTTCAAATATATATATATATATATAAACAAAAGTAATGAGTATATGCATATATACGTACAGGTATGTGCATACCGACATCCACCTGTATGTATAGGTGCATATCTGGGTACAGGACATTGCAAACAAACGTAGACGAGAACACACGAGCCACATAGAGAACATTCTACTTCATCAGCTACCCACGTTTTAACACCGGCGTTTCGACGAGCTTCGGGCAGGACGCAACGTTTAAACGGCTCGTCCCATGGATCGCAGATTAAATCTGTATACGCAAATTAAATCTAGCCATGGAGGAATGTAGTGGCGGACAAAAAACAAGACAGGAAAACAAACAGAAAAGGCTTTACGGCCAGACGAGAAAAATTATGTGTGTATGAACGCGATGAGGCATGGAACCGAGAGAGACAAAGTGGTGGCGTGTGTTACTTGGCGAAAGCCAAGGAAGGAAAGGATTATTGACCGGAAGCATGTGACCATGCCGGTGTAAAGGGAAGAGAGAGAGAGTGGTAGAGGGAGAAAGAGAGGGAGGAAGTAGAAGAATGGTGAGCAACGAGAGGAAAAAAGAAAAAGAGGAAATACGAGGGGGAAAAAAGAGATACGTAGTAGTAACAGAGGAAGAACAAGAGGGGTGAGTCGAGATACGTAGTAGTACAGAGGAAGAACGAGGGGGGGGAGAAGGAAAGAGAAAGAGAAAGAGATAGAGTAGCGTCGGAGGAATGTTTACGAAAACTACTTACAATTTTTGTGAGACGCTGCGTTCAATCATGTAAAAACAAAAGTAATGAGTATATGCATATATACGTACAGGTATGTGCATACCGACATCCACCTGTATGTATAGGTGCATATCTGGGTACAGAACATTGCAAACAAACGTAGACGAGAACACACGAGCCACATAGAGAACATTCTACTTCATCAGCTACCCACGTTTTAACACCGGCGTTTCGACGAGCTTCGGGCAGGACGCAACGTTAAAACGGCTCGTCCCATGGATCGCAGATTAAATCTGTATACGCAAATTAAATCTAGCCATGGAGGAATGTAGTGGCGGACAAAAAACAAGACAGGAAAACAAACAGAAAAGGCTTTACGGCCAGACGAGAAAAATTATGTGTGTATGAACGCGATGAGGCACGGAACCGAGGGAGACAAAGTGGTGGCGTGTGTTACTTGGCGAAAGCCAAGGAAGGAAAGGATTATTGACCGGAAGCATGTGACCATGCCGGTGTAAAGGGAAGAGAGAGAGTGGTAGAGGGAGGAAGTAGAAGAATGGTGAGCAACGAGAGGAAAAAAGAAAAAGAGGAAATACGAGGGGGAAAAAAGAGATACGTAGTAGTAACAGAGGAAGAACAAGAGGGGTGAGGCGAGATACGTAGTAGTACAGAGGAAGAACGAGGGGGGGGAGAAAGAAAGAGAAAGAGAAAGAGATAGAGTAGCGTCGGAGGAATGTTTACGAAAACTACTTACAATTTTTGTGAGACGAAATATTTACCAATGTTTTTCCTTCTGTTTATTTTTTCTACTAATGGAAGTTATTGTTTATTTAAAAGTGAAGTGGGGAATGTACAATTTGCATGGGTTTGCATGAAAGTGCTTTCTGTTCTGAAAAAGGATCACAAATTATGAATTGTTTCATCGTATAAAAGTGAGTTAATAAAATTTTACCCAGAAATCACGTCTTCAAAATTTTAGTCCCCCCCCTCCACCACCACCACGTCTCCACCACAATTTCTTAATTTGTAACTTTTTACGAATTTTTTTTATCCATGTAGAAAAATACAGAGATTACGAATCTGGGAAATATACAGTAGTTTAAAGTTTAATTTTTCTTAAAGAAACACACAATGCTCCTTCCCCCACTTCGCCCACCTATCACCTACCCACTTTCAAAAAGCTGAAAACACCCAATGCTTCACTTTCGTCTGATGTTTCATGCATGCAGAGAATTGTACTGAAATAGCAGACGTAAAAAATATTAGAGCACCACCAGAAAATCCGACATGCTAGAAACAACCGGTAAACGACATTATTTCTGAAGAAACTTCCCTGCTTTCCAAAAAGCTAAAAGTGAAACATTGGAAGTTTGTAGCTTTTTAAAAGTAATGAGGTGATGGATGGATGTTTGAAACAGCTGTAACCTAGGAATAAAGTGATATCAATACTACCATTTTTTACTTGTAATATATATATGTATATATATATATATATATATATATATATATATATATATATATTTCATCTTCTTTATTTCTTCATCATCATTTAATATCTATTTTTCCATTCTGGCATGGGTTGGCCTATATATGTATACATATATAATATATATACACACACACATTTATATATACAAATACACAAAAAACTCATTCCCACACATATGTATGCATGTGTGTATTGGCAATGGCTGGCTTGATAAAACTGAGTGCATGAAATAAACACACCCTACATTATAGTATTGAGGTTAATTCTGTCTGTTTATGCCAAAGTCTGCTCTGTCATTTTGTCTCTTAATGGGCTTGTAAAATGGAAAAAAAAGATTAAATGTATATGCATGTGTATATGGTCTTAAAAACAGAAGCAGCAACATCATAATCATCACCTTCATAATTTTTGCCTGTCTTTTCACTTCTAGTGGTCAGCTACTAAGCTGAATAAAATATCTACAAAAAAAAAAAGAAAGAACAACAAAACAAAACAAAAGGTATGGGCTAATAAATTGAACAGTCAGTCAGGTAACACTGAAAGATGACTGGTATTGCAGTATCATTGGAACTAATGATTAGCATTGCTGTATCCTTGTTACTCATATTAATGACTAAAAATTCTTCCAATTAATATCTATATTAATTGGAATTAATATTCATAATACAGAAGTGAAAATTGATAATAGTTTGATGATATTGTCATATTATTTCTGGATTACTGATTACATTTCTAAATAATGGATTTGCCAAGAACATGACATCTGAAGTGCTGTTGTCATGATAAAATGTACCCAGTGTACTGTAAAGTGGTTGGTGTTAGGAAAGGCATCAAGCAGTAGAAACGATTCCAAAATTAAATAGAAACTAACTAGTAGAAACTGAGAAGACCTCTTCTGATTCATATTTGAGTTATTGTAAATCTACAATCTCACTTGCTTTAGTGTCATTTCACAGTCTTTTACTCTTCCTGAGAATGTTAAACTAATGTTCTTACTACAGTTCTAGCTTGAATATGTTTCAGTTTGATAACCAATTCTCAGTGTCATTTTATCTGGAGTTTTCAAACAATCAGTCTCAGCTTTATATGAGGGAAGTAAATCTTACTTGCTGTTCAAAGAAAATTTATTCAGTGTTGAGTCACAAAGTAAGCTTGTGGCTTGTATAGTCAAAGAATTATTGCACTAAACACAGTTATATCAAATGTTTGGCTCTAATAATTGGAAGGGAATTCAGGCTTCTTAAAACACTATTTATTTAAATGGTGCACAAATATACACATACCCAAACACAAACACAAATATACTCACACATATGTGTGCCATGTTTTCTTCTTTTCATTGCTAAAAGATGATTCTAATAATTGCATTTATTGGATATCCTGTTTCAAACAAGATTCAAACAATTTTGAATTGTATTCAGTTGCAATAATTCTTGAGATCAAAAACAGCCATACTATATATTTGAAAATAACAAGAAAATTGCTGATATATGAGAAAATGAAAAATATGAGAAAGAAAAGAAACTATTTATATTGATAAAGGGGTTATTAACTATAATGAAATACAGTAGAGATCCTTTGAAGAGGGGTAAAGAAAGAAATATAATGTAAAAAGTTACACTATTGCAGTCATTTTCTTCTGAATATTGTATTGAATATGATCAAGAATTTTCTTTATAGATTCGTAAGTGAAAACATTCTGAGTCTACTTTGCAGTGAATGGGTTAATGGATATTTTTCCTTATCGTATACATGATTTTCAGTCTGAAATAATGGGTCTTTTTTTTTATCAAGACTAAATTTATGACTGAACATTATCAAGAACAATCAAGAAAACAAAGAATTGTTTGTTTTATTTTTACTAATTTAGTATTTATTAAACTTGGTTTCCATATATAAATACACTGATTGACCAAGGCAAGATTCAAAAAGAAAAATCCACAAGAGTTATTCTGCATAAAGGACACAAATTGTTAATAAATGTAGACTTGAAAAATATAATAAAATGTTATTTTGTAACACATAGAATGGGGCACTGATCAATTTCTATTATATTTGTGAAAAATAGTTCAGTCAAATCTTTATAATATACTATGGAATATCATTAAAGATGTTGCTGTTGTTTAGACCAGGTCAGCCATGATAAAGCAGAATTATGATCCAAGATATTCAAGCTGTGACCATCTTGTTTTATTTCAAGGATTAATGTATTTAAGACCCTTGTCTTTCTCTTTTTAAGACAAAAGGGTGTTATTTGAATGAGATTTGTTTGATCATGTAAAGAAAACACAAAACAATGAAGATCCTCATACCATGCAACCTCACTTGTGTTAATGCCATGTAAAATGCACCTAGCACACTTTGACAAACAAGCAGAGACAATATAGAGTCCAAAAGGATCCTTGTTGACTGATGATATATTCTAGGTATGTTGGGTTTATTTCTACAATAACAAAATTTTGTTTCTACTCTATTCACAAATTTTGTTTTTATACATAATTTTTTTTTTCTACTTCTTTTTATGAATGCCATTCAAAACATGCATTTTGTTACAACCCTCTGATGCAGTGACAAATGATGAAACCTCTACATTGTTGCTCAGTCTGTTAGATGTGAAAAGTAAAAATTACACCTTATTACCTGTTTATAGAAAAATGAAGAATCATCTGAATGATATAGCCCTACATTAGAGAAGATGGTATAGTTACATGTGAAATGTCCTTCACTGTAGATCTACTCAAACAGGGGGCTAAACGTCTACAACAACAAAAATAACAAGAATTTATACAATGGAATATAGTGTAAGTAACTAGGAAATATCCAGAATAAATGTTGATACTTAATATCTGGCAATATTAAATAGGAGAAAGTGTGATTAATGAGTTCAAGTCACAACAATATAGTCGTGGGTTCAGTCCCATCGCTTGAAACTTGAGCAAAGTGTCTTCTGCTTTAGCCTTAGGTTGACTGCAATGTTGTGTGTATAAATAAGTGACAAAGACTGTGTGGAAGCTCATTGAACATTATACACACACACATAATGTATATATAATTATATATATATAAATACACGTTTGTTGTTTATACACCTGTCTTCGTCTTTTGTTTTTCTGTAAATACCAACTATATATATATATATATATATATATATATATATATATGTTTGTATGTATGTATATATATATGTAGGAGAATATACAAATAATAACAACAGACGAGGACAGGTGGTGTAAATAACAAAAGTATATATTAGTATGACGCTCGGGAATACGGAAAGTCTTTGACGTTTCGAATATATATATATATGTATGTATATATATATATATATATATATATACATCTATCTATATATATATATATATATATACATTTATCTATCTATCTATATATATATATATATATATATATATATATATATATATATATAGGTATAGATAGAGATATATATACGACAAGAAATAATTTTTGCCTTTTTTATGGAGACAAAGATTTATAGGATGCAAAAAGCAGAAGTGTGCAAATGAAATTGAGACAGAGACAAAAAAAATATAAAAAACATTGCAAACATCAAATTCGAATCAACAACTTTATTTAACACCACGCTTCCATACATTTGATCATATATAAACATTACCATGGCCTTCAACTTATAAAAGGAATATATATATAAAAAAGCACAGAAGTTAAAAAATATATAGGCACATAAAAATAAAATATATAGGCACATAAAAATAAAATATATAGACACATAAAAATAAAATATATAGAATGGCCTATCAAGAAAAGGTATATACAATCGACTAAAATAAGTAATCAAAATGAATTACTAAAGCGTGTCAAGCAACTAAGAAACATATAAAAATATCAATCAACTAAAAAAAGTTTTTACTCCTCTCAATTAAAAATATGTCAAAATATTCGTTTCATAAAAACCATGGTAGAATGAAGTCCAAGGAGTGTAAGAGAGTTTCACAAAATCAAGTCAAAACACATCTATGGCCATTTCGGCAGTTCACTGCCGCAATCTGATATGAGTTAAAGTGCATCTTGGCAATGACCCCCCCCCCTCGTCGGGATGGACAAGGATCTCACAATCAAGTCGTTCACAAAATTATTTTATTCGAGCCACAAGGGCCTTACTCTGAGAGGACAATACAAAAGTAGGGACAGACAAAACAAGTGGGGACATAAAATACAAAACAATGATTGAAATGAGTATATAATGAATGAGGATGAATGTCATACCTGAGCCCCACCCTCAGGCAGTCATGTTTTACTCTCTTTACTCTTTTACTTGTTTCAGTCATTTGACTGTGGCCATGCTGGAGCACCGCCTTAAATTTTCATTTATTAATTGTTTTAATCCTTTTTACTTTTGCTATATAATATATGGCATTAGTTTGTGTAATCTACCATCTGAGGGAAGGAGTCATACCTCATTTCTAACCCTAGTAGAGCTATGACTGTTTTAAATGTTTCTTTTAGTGTATTGTATTTTTGTTTGTCTATTTGGATGCTATTTGTGTTTTGTATGTAGTCTTGGGGTTTTATTCTAATGATGTTTTAAAGTTTTGTTAAACTTTTTTCAATTGCTATGTTTTTTTTTCCTGTATGTCATTATGTATGCTGAACTTTTTATTGTGGTTTGTCTGTGTTGTGTATCTGCATGTGAATGCTTAATGGGAGATTGTAGGGGGTTCTTTTGCGGGGATGGTAGCAGTGGTGTGTGCTGCATGGGTGCGTTGTTATCAGGGGTTGTCTGTGTTTTGTTTTTCTGGTGTGTGTCTTGTTTCTGTGTGCAAACGATGTTGGTCAATTTGTTTGTTGATCAAAAGTTTTCTCCATTTTCTGTTCTTAGAGCACAGACACACATACATTACATGTGTGTGTGTGTGTGTACAATGAGCTTCCACAGTCACGACCAAGTGGTTAAGCAGTTTTGCTTTGCAACCCTGGGTTCAATATTACTGTTTTGTATTATAGGCAAATGAGTTTTTTCTTTTTGTTTTACTCTAGTCTAAGCTCTGCTCCAGTCTACTGCTCAACATAGAGTGTGATTGACAGAATCAGTAGAAAACTGGACAAAATATTTTGTGGTTTCTGATTGTGCTCCTTTATGTTTTGAGATCAATTCCTGCCTAGCGACAATTTAACTTATATTTTTCTGAGATTGTTAAGACAGAAGCTGGGGTTGATTTAATATCCTACAGCCTAAACAAAGATAAAAATATACAAACATAGACACACCCCAATGACTGAAAGCAGCAAAAAAAGACAAGTGCATTGTCATAACTCAACACAGATGAAATGAGAAGAAGCCAGCAGTTTTTTGACTTTTAGCTGGTAATTGATGAGAGGAATGTCTCACAATAGAAACAGTTTCATAACTGACATATCTTTACTTGATTATGCTTAAAACTAACCACTCATATGAGACACCATCATTAAAATCTCCTTCATTCTCATTCTTGTCATGCTTCTTCTCATTCTTCTCCTCCATCATTTTCCCAGTCTGAAGTAGAAGGGTCAAGTCTAATACTTGCATATATCTATCTGTTTAATATGCAATATAGTATCACTACATTACCATCAAATGATTTTTTTTTTTTTTTTGAGTTTCCAGTTTTCAGCTTTCTATCAATCAATTTTCTTATACAAATTAACAAGTTCATTATTTTAATATTGAATAACTCACAATAACAGCAAGAATACAAACTTCAATTTTTTGAAATATGTTAATATTTAAAAAAACTAGGAATGGCAGTAATAAGGGTGTACTACTACTACTACTACTACTACTACTACTACTACTACTACTACTACTACTACTACTACCACCACCACCACCACCACCACTACCACCACCACCAAAACCATCACCACCACCACCACCACCACCACCACCACCACTGATATGATGATGATGATGATGATGATGATGATAAACATACAATGTTGAGGACAGCAAGGATTTTGAGATTGATACTTGGATGTTAATTATTCTGGAAAGTAACTCTGTGAGACCTTTGACAACAGGTTACTGTCTGCTCTTTCAGAATTAACCCGAGCAAGTAAAATCAAGAGCTCTGAAAATCAAAATCATACACACACTTATGTACATATACATGTATATACATACAAAAAGTACCGCCTGACTGGCCTTCGTGCGGGTGACACATAAAAGCACCCACTACACTCTCTGAGTGGTTGGCGTTAGGAAGGGCATCCAACTGTAGAAACTCTGCCAAATCAGATTGGAGCTTGGTGTAGCCATCTGGTTTCACCAGTCCTCAGTCAAATCGTCCAACCCATGCTAGCATGGAAAGCAGATGTTAAACGATGATGATGATATATATATATATATATATACATATATATATATATATAACTCTTCTTTGAAAGAAGATTTCTATCAAATCCACTCACAAGGCAATAAGCCACCAGTGAGACTAAGCACAAAACCATGTGGGTTGAAAGTAAACTTCTTCCCCGCACAGCCACACCTGCATCTAATTGTGATAATAATAATAATAATAATAATAATAATAATAATAATAATAATAATAATATATGTTTTTGTTGTATTAAAATGAGATAATTTGTTATTTGATCTTCATGAAATTTTATGCTATTGAATATATTGCCAAGTTTAACAAGAACAAGAACAACAACAACAATAATAATTATAATTATAACCTAACTCTAATTTAGTTCAAAAGAATAATTCTTTTCTTTCTTGATTTATTTAAACTTTATTAATATTGAAATAGTAGAAAGAAAAAAAAATTGTTGTAATATTATTATTTCCTGATTGAATTTGAATTTATTAATAAATTGCTACTTACTTGTTAGCTTCCAAGTAGTTTAATATAAGTTATTTGGCTTCTTTGCATTTGAATCAGTCTAATAACTAACATTTAAGAGTAAGCAAAAGGTACAACAAATATAACAAAAATAAAATAAATTAAGATTATACATTATTTATGTTATTTATATTATTTACATTTGAGAGATATTTGTCCTTGTCTTATTTGTTGTTAACACAACATTTCGGGTGATATACCCTCCAGCCTTCATCAGGTGTCTTGGGGAAATTTCGAACCTGGGTTCTCATTCTTAAGGTATTTTTCGATGTTATTATTATTATTATTCTTGTTATTGTTCAGGTCACTGCCTGTAATCGAAAAATATTTAGGAATGAGAACCCAGGTTTGAAATTTCCCCAAGACACCTGATGTAGGCTGGAGGGTATATCAGCCGAAGCGTTGTGTTAACAACAAACAAGATGAGGGCAAATATCTGTCAAATGTAAGTAATGTACATAATTCCTCATCTCTTAAATATAGAACTGTATTAAATAAGATTACTTTTAAGTGAAAATGCTTTCTCCCCATTCAGTTTTTGTATTCTTTCTGCAGATACAAAACGCATAAATATACATTATGTGTTTATATAGATATACCAGGAAAAGAAGAGCAGTTATTAATGATCATAATGATTATCAACATCATTATCCTTATCATCATCATTTATTATTGTTTAACCCAGGTCAACCCGACTGAGAAAATGTAGCTATATCCCAGCAACGATAAACCTCTCTTACTTTTCTTTCAAGCATAGTGCATTTTGTATTATGTAATTACCAAATTCATACTTGAAAGATAGTTGTATATGATTTGAAGAAGATTTGATTGCTGTTTTGGGTCAAACTAAGCAGAGAAATCATTTCGACAGCATTTTAGTATCATCATTTCTTGGTTATTGCTGTTGTTTAGCTCCAAGCCAGCCCTGATAGAGTATGGTGAGATTTGAAGGAGATTTGTCTGCTATTTCTAGTTGGTCAGGAATGATGTAATAGCCACCATACTGTTAACTGATTAGATATGACACAACATTTCATTGCAATACAACATCATCTTACCAATGAAAATAACCTCTGATCAAAATTCCAGACCTCTTCCTATTTTATTGCTGTTTTGCATCTGTTATAGAGGCTCTTCACTGCCATCTCATAGCAGCTGTTTGTTACACAATATATCTTGTCCATTAAAAGTTTATGCTAGCACAACTGTCAAATCTGTATATAACATCTGATTTCTTTTAATGCTCAGTTATTTTCTGAGATAATTTGCTGTTTTATTTTTGATATATGTTAGCTTGCCACTACTAGTTAATCATATTTACCTCATTCCACACCAGTATCTGCTTGAATTTTACAACCATGGAACATCATTGCATATATTTATAGCTCATACATTTTACACAAAAACAGAGAATCGGATTAAATTTTTTCCCATTTTAATTCAGTTTATATATTTAAAAAAAATTTTCTTGAGCTCTAGAACTCATAAGGCTGGCTACCCAATTTCCATGATGTGTGAGTGACTGAGATTACAAAAATTCCCCCTGAACAGGATGCTGGTGTGTTGCAGGGTCTAAGGTTAGCAGTTTGATGGAAGGGAACAGGTCAATTACATTGACCCCACTATTTGACAAGTTCTTTATTTTATCAATCCAAAAGGTTCAAATGTGTGAACTCACAATGTAAAGAATAACATATTTATAACCAGTAGTCAGTAACAAAGACTGAAATTTAAGGGCAGACATAAAGATATTTTGCAATTCTTATAACAATAACAGCAAAATGAAACTACTAATCAATGAATAAAATAGAAATAATGAAAAAATGCTTAAAAAACACATTTACACAGCTAAAGTTGTGACAGAAGCTAAGGCAATGTCCTAAATATACAATTAACAGGTATTACAGGATTCAATTAGTGGGTAGGTGCTGAATTCCTCAAGCTGTATCATGCTTTTTTTACTTTGGACTTTATAGAAGATATTTCAATTTCAAAACCAAAAATCAAAATACAGAAATTGTGTGAAAAGTGGGGGTTAGAGCGAGTCAGAAACTTGCAAAATTCTGTGGGATTTTCCAATCTAAACAAACCAGATGCTTGAGCACAACAAGCCAGACCTAGTGGTGATGGATAAGGTGAATCATATGTGCTCTATAATTGATGTTGTGTACCCATTTGACCCACAAATAGTTCAAAAGGAAGGCGTAAAAATAGATGTATACAATCCTTTTTAATACAAGATAGCTCAACTGGGGAAAATGAAGAAGGTGAAAATAGTGTCAATTATTGTTGGGCCCTAGCGGACAGTATCAGAAGTCATCAAGAGGAATATAAAGGAAATGGGAATAGAGTGCTGTTAGAGCTCTTTCAAAAAGTTTGCCTCCTTGGCTCAGACAGAATCATCAGGAAGAGGTTAGATGGTTGAAGAGAACAGATGGCATGGTGCTGCAGGCTGCAGATAGAAAACCCGATAACCCAGGATTTTCAACAAAATCTGAGTTAAAAGAATAATGATAATGATAATAATAATAATAATTGTTGTTGTTAGTGAAGTTGTTGTTGTTATTATTGTTATAAATAATTAACTGAATTTATTCCTTCATCATATTTAGAAGCTTTATGTGATACTTGAAATTATGTACATGGATGAAAGGTTATCTGCAGGTATTTTATTTGTAAAAAAATTTGTTTCACAACATGAATATGGCAAGCACAATCCTTTAGTGGAGTTCCTTTTTAATATATGCATGATTTATATACATACATATAGATATCTGTGTGTGCTTGTATGTGTGCATGCATGTGCATTACCAGTAAAGCATATATTTCAAGTAAAACTTTTTAGTACATAACATTGTCAGGTATTGTTATTGTTTCTCCTAAATTTTCTGAATATTAACATAACAACTAATCATTGTTAATAAAATCTGCTTCATATTATAATTCATAACATCCCTAGCTTGCTTTTGTCTCTAAAATATCTTGAATAATAATGATTCATGTGACAGACTTGTTAACTAAATGTCATTTTAAATATTATTGCTTTCTCGACATCCATAGTTTGACAACATCATATTGTTTTCTTGAAATTTATTTCCTATATATGTAAATTTTATTGCATTGCATGTGTACATGTATATATGTGTGTGTGTGTATGTTTGTATGTGTATGTTTGTGAACATATATATGTATACATATATATGTTTTATATATATATATATATATATATATATATATATATGATATATGGTATATGATATATATATATATATATATATATATATATGTGTGATACACACACATACACACACCTGCATGCATGCACACACACATGCACACACATATATATCATTGCTTAATGTCCATCTTCCATGTATGTATGTATGCACACACAGATTCATATCAGATTTTTTGAATGGCAAAAAAAGAACTCAATGCATATAACGTTTTTTAGTGGTGAAGCAACATGAGTGACACAAGGAACCCCTAAAGACTCATACAAAAGAAATCATCAAAGCTTAATGCAAAACGCTTGGCCTACCTTTGTGTTGGTATTGTAGCTTCGTTGTTGTTGTTGGCACTCCGTCGCTTACGACGTCGAGAGTTCCAGTTGATCCGATCAACAGAACAGCCTGCTCGTGAAATTAGCGTGCAAGTGGCTGAGCAATCCACAGACACATGTACTCTTAACGTAGTTCTCGGGGATATTCAGCGTGACACAGTGTGACAAGGCTGACCCTTTGAATTACAGGCACAACAGAAACAGGAAGAAAGTGTGAGAGAAAGTTGTGGTGAAAGAGTACAGCAGGGTTTGCCACCATCCCCTGCAGGAGCCGCGTGGAGCTTTAGGTGTTTTCGCTCAATAAACACTCACAACGCTCGGTCTGAGAATCGAAACTGCCATCCTATGACCGCGAGTCCACTGCCCTAACCACTGGGCCATTTGCGCCTCCACTATTGTAGCTTAACAGCGAATAATACACACATGCATGCATACACATTGATATATACACTCAATAATAAATAGGAAGATAGATAGGAAGACAGGTAGATAAAAAGATAGATAAAAGTCACACGAAATGAAAGGACTAAGATAATGAGGAAAGCAAGAAACAAACAATAAATGAAATTAGAAGAGAGTCAAGTGGTCGAAAGGGACTTGAAATATGAAGTGAAACATCAATAATGGAAGGCATGCACGATCAAAATATATGTGCAAAAGGAGAAACAAAAGAGGACCTAATGTTTTGTGTTATTAGAAGAAAGAAAAAGAAAAAAATGATGCAAGAGAAAAGGGAAAATGCTACCATGTCAGCAATGTCTAGTGTAAAATGACATCAAGGGAGTGGGATAGAAGGACCAGAATTGGAAATATAAACTGAGTCACAGTTAGAAATTGTAGGGTGAGACAGAAAGAAAGAGAGAAAGTGAATAAATTGGGAGAAAGAGAGAAGGAAGGAAAATGTGAAAGTGGGAAAGGGGAGAAGAAAAGAAGATAGAAAGAATGGAGAGAGAGGACTAATGAAGAAAGGAAAGTGTGAATATATATATATATTCATATATATGTATATATATATATATATATATATATATATATATATAAATACAGGGTGCGGTGAATAAACTATTGTCTAAATTACGCAAAAATGAAAATAACACTGATATCTCATTTTAGCAGATATATTTACCAAACTTACATAAAAATATCTTGAAATACCAAAAAGTAAAATTTATTCAATAAACTCGGCATTGGCTTCAACCATTGCCTCCAGATGACTTTGCAATCTCCTGCAACTCTTCTGGATGGTCTCCTTGTTTAAGTTGGTGAATGCTGCCATAATCCTTGCCTTTAGTTCATCTTTGGTGTTACAAGAACATTTGTTGGTCTCTCACTCAACTGTGCCCCACACATAATAACCAATGGGGTTGCAGTCTGGGGTTAGGTGACCAGACATAGGGGTTTTCAAGCAGCCACTCTCTCAACCTAGGGTAGCATTACCTCTTCCAGGCACTTGATGTAGGCCTTCATGTTGAGTTTGAGGCCATGTGGGAAAATGAATGGAGGCATAACATCGCCATCACCAGTAATCCCTCCAAACACCATGATATTGACTGGATGTTTAATTTTTATCACTCTCAGCACATGTCCTTAGATTGCACTGTACTCAGATTGACACGCAAACACTCTGAACTGTTCATATTGGAGCTTCTGGTGTGAATGCCAAGCAGTACAGCATGATGTTTCCAAATTTCTTGCAGAGTGAATTGTGTCATGGTACTGTTTTTCTCACAGCTGGTGCCCAACTGACCATACTATACTGTGTAGTTGACAAAATCAAAAACAAATAATGCACATACATGAAATTAAAAATATGAAAACGGAGACAATATACTCATTGTATCCTGTATATATATA
Organism: Octopus bimaculoides; assembly: GCF_046866305.1. Classification (NCBI taxonomy): domain Eukaryota; kingdom Metazoa; phylum Mollusca; class Cephalopoda; order Octopoda; family Octopodidae; genus Octopus; species Octopus bimaculoides. The sequence goes on from NC_142928.1 coordinate 37,607,663, forward strand.
TATATATATATATATATATATATATATATATATATATATATATATATATATATATGTATGTATATGTATGTATATGAAAACGGAGACAATTTACTCATTGTATCCTGCATATATATATATATATATGCAGGATTTTTCATTTAGTTTTTGTGGTGTTTTATTTAAAGTAATTCTGCAATATGAAATGCATTGTAATGGTAGAAGTGTATGATTAAATACTAACTGCTCTGTTTTAATGTGAATATACAGTTTATTTTGTCTCTATTATGTTGTTGTTTCAGTGTAGTTTTATTATTTCTATGCTTCATGTAGTCGTTAGTTTATGTCTCATGGTTGCAAATCACCCTGACATTTCAATATCATATGGCATAGATGATAAAGAAAGTTGGAAGTTCGCTCCAAGTACTCTTCTATAAAGTATGAATATTACAACCTATTTCTCATTCTTTGAATACTGTAGAGTTTAGTGCCTGTAAAACAGAAATAAATATTTCAATATTACCATATTTTTAATTTCTGTCTTAAGATTACAATCCTTCAATCAGAATGGAGATACATTCATTGCCAGGCTGTTACAGCTGCATAATCGTAATAATTGTTTTCTTAGGAATCAAGAAATATCTAATAATATCATATTGCAAAAAAATTCCATTTTTTAATTAAGAACCGACCTGTAAATTCTCTTATTGACACATTTCCTTCTCAAATATCAGTGACCTCTTTTGACCTCCTATCAAATAGTGACTTTTATTTTATCCTTACTAACCTGCATAAAGACCAAAAAGAAAAAAAAATGTCAGTGTTTGTCTTCTCTATTCTTTGAGAAAATGGAAACAATATTAGACATTGAATCATGTTGTTCTGTCCTGACTAAATAATTGTTTTTCTAGATAACTTAATAATGCTTCATACATTAAATACATTAATATGCCTTGAGTATCATCATCATCATCGTCGTCGTCGTTATCATCATCATCATCATCATCATCATTGTCATCATCATCATCATCATCATCATCATCATTATCATCGTCACCATCATCATTTTGTTGTCATCATCATCATTGTTGTTGTCACCATCATCACCATCACTGTTGCCACTGCTGCTGCTACAATCGCTGCCATTGCCATCATAGCCATGGTTGTGCCATCATAGTTATGGTTGCTGTCATCATCATCAACATCATCATTATTTAATAATGTCCTTTTCCATGTTGGCATGAGTTAGATGGTTAGATAGGATGCAGCAAGCTACAAGTCTGTGATGAGCTCCAGTTTTGGCTTTGGCATCTTTGATATGGCTGGAAGTTTGTTCTAATGCCAACCACCTTACAATATGTACTGGGTGCTTTTTGTGGTACCAGTACTAGTGAGGTTGCCAAGTAAATTGCAAGACAGAAGAGAACATGAAAGAGAGAGATCCCTCATGACTAAGTGATAGTAAAGATATGTTAGGAAGGGAAAGCTGGCTTTATGCCAAGTGCTGAGAAACTAAAGTATAATAGAGGGACAAGCACAAGTATCTTGCTAGGAGATACATGGCTGACTAGCATTTTATAAAGGTAAGTAATAGTAACTGGGAAGAAAATGAAGAACATGAAAAAGAAAGATGGTAGCGATGGTATGCTTGAGCAAACTCTCTGGGTAACTGAGGATAAGAGAAAATATGGTCAGGGGGTCAGGTGGGGAGGGAAGGTGGGTTGTTTCATAAGAATATAAGGCCAGAGTGATACATAGTTAGAGGAAGGGACAAAGATGGATGTATTGAATAATGTGCAAGAGTGAAGGTGCAGTTGGTGGAAAATAGCAGTGATGAGGGAGTAAAGTGAGAGAGATAGCAATGGCTCAGGAAAGGGGATAGATCATAATATAACAGGATGATGTACAAAGTGTAGAAGTGTGAGAGAGGCAGATGTGGTGGCACGTAAGGACGTGTATAGTGAGTGAGGCATGATGGTGGGTATCAGAGGGTTTTGAGTATGATAGCAAGTATGTGAGGTGATATGATGTATGATAGAAATGAGAGCTGTTTGGAGGCACAGAAAGGAGTTCAGTGAAAGTATAGTAGAAAAGAAAGAGAGACTGAGTAAAAAAATGGAAGGTTCCAGTGGAGGAGGAAATAACTAGCCAAAGAAAGTTGTGGGAACTGTAATATGCATTGATTCTGCTCCAAAGTGATTTCAACTACTATGTAGTGCCATAGATAGAGGAATGATGGGGGAAGCTAGGAGAATGAGACATTTCATTATCTAGGTAAAGAAGAAATAAGGAGATTATCTCTGAACAGCTAACTTTTAAAAAGTCCTTGTATGCTGTCATACAGTGAAGTACTGTCATTATATTTGTGTTGACAAAAATAATTATTGACTGTCTAATTTGTAGTCAAAGAAATCCCTTTCTTCATTTAACTTATTCCATTCATTAACTATGCTCAGATCTTGACCAATTCTTGAGCTCAATCTTCTTCATTACTGTTTCTATTATAAACCATTGAGTCTACTATCACATTTAGCTTCTACATATCTATCATTAGAACCTTCAAACAAATATTGGTGTCATATTTTGGCACAAGGCCGATAATTTCTTGTGAGGTGGGTAAGTGGATTACATCACCCTCAGTGCCTGACTGGTACTTATGTTATCAACTCCATAAGAATTAAAAGCAAATGTGACCTTGGTGAAATTTGAGCTCAGAACATAATAATGGAAAAAATGCTGCTAAGCCTTTTGTCCAGCATACTAATGATTCTGCCAGCTTGCTGTCTTATCCATCAAACAAATATTAACTGTTTGGACAACAAAATGTACTGAACGCATACTGACAACCACACTGTGCTTAGTATAATCAGCCACTGCTTGACAGTGTATCATGTGGCCCTAGACTAGACTGGACTTAACAAAGGTGTTGCACTTTAGAGATTTATCTAAGTATTGGCTTATTACAAACAGACATGTCACTGCTCCACCTCTAAAATGTATTTTCATTTCTACAAGGTTTCTTTCTTAAACCCCACACCAAACATTGATTGTAATTTTTCAATTCTGAGTACTGCCTCATTACAGAAATTCCTTTAGTTTTATACATTCTTTCCAAACTTTCAAACTCTAGATTACATCTCAAACATTCCTCTCACTATTCAATGAGATATGAGTCAATTCTTTTCCATATCCAATATAACAATACACACAAAATATAAAAATAAATTGTACATATATCCATAATATTTGCACATATATTCCCACATACATCTATATATTGACTTCTAATTACTCAACCAGTTGCTTTATGTATCTTAATATTCTAAACATTTCTATTTATGTAACATTATCTCCCTTGAGACAGAGAACTTATCTGTTGTTTGGAGATTCTCATCGATACAATTCATGGATTTTGCAGAAAGAATGTGTGTTTTGTCTGTTAGGCCAGGTCAAACACTTGAAGGGAGAATACATTTCAAAAGCCAAGATAAATATAAAATAAGTAAACAGTGAAATGTTGTCTCTATATTTTGGAAAACATTCAAAACAAGATATAATGAAAATACAGATAATGTTCAGTATTAATGATTTGTTATATAAATATACAATTTCAGATTTATGAGATTGAAAAATATAAGTTCTGATGTTCAAGCCTCTCTTCAAATGCAGTTGTATCTTAAGTGAATTTCAGCTTGGAATTGTTATTAGTTTTGGATGGTAGACTTAATCTGCTGCCTGCATTAACTATCTGGCCCTTAGTGCTGTTTGCAAATTTCATATTTTTGCTAGCACTTGAGTTAAGTTACCATTTCAAGGTTAACCTCTTCAAGTCAGTGTTGAAGGCCTCTAGAGAGATTATGGATGCTGCTGTTCATCCTGTAACAAAACTATATCTTTTATCTTTAACTTGATTGTGGTCATGCTGGGACACTATATTGAAGAATTTTTAGTTGAATAAATCAATCCAAGTACTTATTTTTTTTTTATTTAAGCCTGGTATTTATTCTATTGACCTCTTTTGCTGAACTGCTAAGTAATGGGGATGTAAACACACCAGCACCAGTTGTCAAGTGGTGATGGGGGACAAGCACAGATACAAAGACATAAATACACACTCACACACATATTTATACAGAAAGAGCTTATTTCGGTGTCCGTCTACCAAATCCACTCACAAAGCTTTGGTCAGCCTGAGGCAATAGTAGAAGACACTTACTCAAGGTACCATACAATGGGATTGAACCTAGAACCTTGTGGTTAGGAAGCAAGCTTTTTAGCACACAGCCATTATTTTCAATTGAAAATGGGCCATCATTGTTTATGTTTACACTCATTTGTTTGACTAAGTAGAATGTCACTTTATAAGTTGATAGTCAACAGTCAATATCATAGGTAAATAGATACTACTGGTGCTTTTATCAAATTCTTGAGTGATAAAAGAAAGTTAAGTTATTTTCAGTTTAAATCTAGAAGAGTAAATATTAGTAAATCATGCTTTTCTTGCATCTGCAACTTTATCATCACCACCCAATGATATATGATAATGAAATATAAAATCATAATAATTTTACATGGAGAGGTAATTACCATTTATATATATTTTCACTGCAGGCATTACATTATGCACTTGAACAAACTACTAAATTACGCTTACTTTAATTTATTTGAAAGCTATATATTTAAAGGAAATATTCTTCAGAGCTTAATTTCTGACTAAGAATAGATATGTTTTACAATTTACAATATGGTAGAGTCACATTAGTTATTTAGAATCACATATATTTTTGCAAAACTTGCTCTTTCATTTTAATTCAAATTACGTGGAGGAAATTGTAGAGCTTTTGACAAAATACTTATGACATTCTGTTGCTCTACTTATTCAAGAAAAATGCATTTTCCAGAATAATCTAAATTTGCTACCATGAAATTCATTCTTTTAATTTTTACACCCAAATATGATGTTACTGCTAAATTTTTATCGTAGTGTTTTGTATTAAATTCATTGTATTATACAGAAATAAATACAACACTTTTCTTTATGTTTTGAGTTCAAATCCTGCTAAAGGTGACTTTGATTTTCTGTGGTTGATAAAATAAGCATTGAGCATTCACAGGAATCAATTCATTTGACTATACTTCCTGCCACAAAGTTTCTGGCCTTTTGTCAATGTTATGAATCATTATTTTTTCCAATAGTACATATTTTTAAGTATGAATGTAGTTTGTCGTACATTTACAATCTAGTCATTGATACTCTATTTCTGTATATCTCAGATGCAGGAAAATGGAATATAAGTGAACAGGTCATAAATATAGGACAAAAGACCATGCTACATAATAATATATACTTTTGTAAGAATAATAATAAAGCAAAAGTGAATACAAATAGAGCTAGCTGTATTGTATAACTCCTTACCATTCTATTACTTAATCAGAAAAATATTTGACCTGATATTAACCAAAAAAGTTAATGAATGAAAAGAAAAGTAAAAATCTTCTTTATATATAGAGTTGTTGTTTTTTCAATGCTATTATAACACCAATATCTAAAAGAAATTGTGTTATTATAAACCTACGTATGTGAACCTATGTCATTTTCATTTCATTTTTTCCTATAACTGCTTCTGTTTTCCATACAGCCTAATACATTTTATTTTATTTTGTATAACTGATTTCAGTTTTTGTAGCTCTCATAGAGCACGTGTAGATATATCATCATCATCATTTAACGTCTGTTTTCCATGCTAGCATAGGTTGGTTGGTTGGTTTGACGAGAACTGGCAAGCCTGAGAACTGTACCAAGCTCTATTATCTGTTTTGACATGATTTTTATGACTGGATGCCCTTCCTAACACCAACTACTTTACAGAGTGTACTGGGTGATTTTTCGTGGCACCAGCACTGGTAGGGTCACCAAATACCTTGCAAGACAATGTCCCTTCGACTGAAGGGAGTAGTGTTGAGAGAGATAGTTTTGTGCCAGTTGATAAGAAGTTAAAATAATAATTGAGGGATAGAATTAGGTCTTGCAAAATAGATACAAAGTTATACCATTTGGAAAAGAAAGAAGGGAAAAAAATACTTAGAGAGAAAGATAGAGATGATGAGAATGAGAGAGATGGTGATAGATATGTATCAGGATATCCCCTCAAGGTAGAGTGAATATAAGTCAAGTGATACAAAGAATTACACTGGATGAGTGGGCAGAGAGAGACAGATGGGAAAGTTTCAAACAAGTGTGATGAGAGATGGTTAGAGATGGGGTAGCAGTGGCTGTAGCAATTGGTTGTGAGAGATATAGGAGAGGTTATGTTATATATGTGATGGCATTGGGAGTGACAGCAGATAAAAGAGGTGTTATGAAACAAGTTAAAGAATAAAAGAATAATCAGCCAAAATGTTGATGGTAGTTTGAAAGAATATACAAAACTAACATTTTATATGCTTATAATCATTCCATCAGGCCCACGCTTTACAGGTTTTCATTTTAAACTCTTCTTTGGTTTACTTCTAACACAGCCATTCTTCTCTGCTACACATAATTTTGACATTGTAGCTCTATGTGCTAGAATTAGCAGCTAACTCTTCTTCAGACCACACCCTCTCATCTTCAAATTCTTACTTTAATTGCTGGATATCTTTCTTAACTCACTATTACTCAGTTTGTTTCTTAATGCATGTTTAATAAATCTTAATTTATTTGGTCCTTTCTAGTTTCTGCAAATTCCCTTGCTTTTTACAAAATGATTCATTTCTATAAATCTTTATAAGACACCTTTCATACAATCTGCCTTTTGTATAAAGATCCTTCTTTTGTTACTAATAGAATAAGTCTCTGAGTCATCCCACCTGTTCCTTCTCAACAAGAAAAAATATCAACAAAATAACGAAATTTATCTTAACATCTCATGAGCCATCAGGGCAGGACATTTTTTTTTGTTTTGTAAGCTTAGGTTGCTTATGCATATATTCATGCCAATATATCTAGTACCTCATAATTTCCCATTCTCTGTCTGTTTATTGGCAATATAACAAAGCATTTGTGCAGTGATTGATTTTATTGACAACACAATCTTGAAATCCTGCCTTCTTCCTTCCTGTACACTGAGTAAAATAATCTCCATGATACTAAAAGCTCCTGCTAGCAACAAATACATTATTCTTTATTATTTTTACCTCCAGAGATATTTTTATGTAGCACTGTAGCTGTCATGCTTTCATTATCATTATTATTATTACAATTATTATTATTATTATTATTATTATTATTATTATTATTATTATTATTATTATTATTATTATTATTATTATTATTATATTTGCAATTCAAATTCATGGTGTACAACAGTGTCTACAGATACCTAGTAGTCTGTGAGAATAAAAGAGAGCTGAGGTTGAGACTTTGGTAGAAACTCAGTTGTTCCTTAAGCTTTTCACCGTAATAAGTTATAGGAGAAAGAGTAAACCTCCTTCCCAAGTCATATAAACTCATAGGGCTGGTCTCCCAGTTTCTGTGGTGTATATATTTCCTTGTGAATGGGATGCCAGTCCATTGCAGGTGATAATTAGTAAAATTTTAGTTTTCTGTATATGACATGAATAGTTTTTGTAAGTAATTCAATCTCCACTCTTAACTTTTATTTTAATATATAAGTTCTTTCTTAGAAAGTTTATGTAGGCTGACAAGCTAAAGTTAGGTTTAACTTTGTCCATAAACATATATATCCTCACTTATTGCTTATCATGATTGTCTTAATTCTTACCATAACATGATTATGGAAAAACTTTTTGCAAATACTTCTACAGGCTTCATTAATTATTCATAATATTTCCTGATAATTTCTTTTAACTTAATGCACGTCATTTATTTTACCTTTGGTTTAAAAAGAGGCCACAATTTATTCCAAACAGGGTGTTTCATATTCAAATTGTAATGGAGAAATGAGTTTATCACGTCAAAACTTCTTATTTACAACTTAGTTAAGGAGGGAACATAGGCTGTTTTTAAAGAATTCTTCTTCCAGAACTAGCATAAGTATATTGCCAAACTTTTATCCGGATATCGTTGAAACTTTAGGCTATAAGCCATCTAACTACTAACTCAAAAATACAATAAGTCTGATATAATATCATTACCTTCATTATCAAATCAATGTGATCAATTAAGTACTTACATTCTTTACCCAAAGAATAAGAAAATTGAAGTAGACAAAATCAGTATCTAGGCCCTAGGCTCTATTATATGCTATAAGCAAGTATCAATCCTGACAGCTGCACCAGCATGGTGTGCTATCTAGAAAATGCTTGGGACAAATTTAATGTAAGTTCACTTGCACTAATGCTTTACTGTGTTCAGTAAATGAAATATCTTTATTAAATTCGATGATAACTTTAAAAAATATTATAACAACGTTCAAATTCTCCTCTCCAAATTAAAATTACCAAATAAGTTGGGAAAATATTGGGATATACAGGTTAGGAAAAAAATTTCATCTAATGAAGAGTGTTGGGCTCATAATACAGGATACTTAGCTTCATAGTTGAGTAAGTCACCATATCTACAAATGAATCCCCATTACATATTGCTAGTTAATTTCTAATGAGTTTAGAATTTACGCTTATCTCTCCTGACCCTCTGTATAAGAACTGCTATTAACACAAATGATATTTTCTTTTCATCACGAGTGTAATGCAGCATTATTTTTAGATGACTCTGCCTTTCATCCTTTTGATGTTTATAAAATAGGTGCCAGTTCCATTCTGGGGCTGATGTAATTGATTTACCCATCTCCTCAAAATTGCTAGCCTTGTGCCAAAACTTAGAAAATGTTTCATTATTATTATTCTTTAGGTTACTACATCAAGCATATAATTATGTAGCAGATTCGTTTGACATATCAACAAGAAGAAATGACTGCTACTATGAATGATAATAATTAGAATAAGGAGGATGAGGAGGATAAAGAAGATGAGGATGAGGAAAAATATATATGGGGCTAAAATTGTGTCTAAATTAGAGGAAAATATAACATTAGATCCATAAAGAGCATCAAGCAAATTCTACATGTTCATAAGAACCATAAGAATCATAAGATCCAGTTTAAAGAATTTTTAGATTTATAAAACCCTAAGAAAGCAACAAATACAAATTTTCATTTTTCACTCAAACAAAATTAAATTCTGAAAAATAACTCATCCCCCCCCCATTTCATCTGTTCAAGTGTAATCATTTAATTCTTGACAGGTGTCTTTATAAATATTATGCAACAGGAGAACAGTAATGATGTAAATGATGCTGATGACTATGATGATGACAACAATGATGGTGATGATGAAGATGGAGATGATGGAAGCAAAATTGATCAGAAGGAATATATAAAAAAAAAAAACAATTGCTTGAGCATCAAGAATCCAAGAGCAGTTAAAACTTGATTCAACGGTTTTTAAATATGAAATGTAGATCTTTTTGCAGCATTTTTCTAGCAAAATATCTCACCAAAGTTTTACAATATACTCAGTCTTCCCTCTTACAAATAACAGCTTTGGAAACTTACATGTTCACATAAACATATAGCGAGTGAATATTGATTTTTATCTATGGTATCTATATACACCAATGATGTATATATGTGTGGGATCTAGTATGCATATTTATTCATTAATATATATATATATATATATATATATATATATATATATATATATATATATATATATATGTGTGTGTGTGTGTGTATGTGTATAATGAAAATAATGATAAATAATTTAGACAAATAAGTATAGTGGATTAGTGTGTTTAAATGTTGAGTTGAGCATCAGCACAGTTTAGGCTATCTGTTGTCATCTGCAGTCTTGGTACAGTTCTCTTGGATCTACTTCAGGAACTCCTCAGTGGTAGTTAGGGCAATAATATTATTGGGTTAACCTATCAGGCTGGGTCTCATCAGGTACGTCAATAACGATGTATCTCACTACAGATTTTTAATGTCAGCTAACTTGTTATATGTCCCTAACTTGATGGACATATAACAACAAGTCAGGTGACATTAACAATCTGTAGTGCGACACATTATCATTGACGTACCTGATGAGACCCAGATTGATGGGTTGAAACATATGCTGTATCCAATAAAGATTTAATACCAAATCCATCTCCCATTAATTAATATTATATATATATATAGTTATGTGGAGAATGGAGAAACAAACACAAGAAGAAGCAATTCGGCTGGGCTAGTTAGCCATTGTTTTAATTATGTGGAGATTATATAATGAGTCTAACGAAGACGGTACCCACACAAGTAATTCCCAGGAGTGCCTCCGGATTTAAACATCCCCTGGTTGCTTGGATACTTCAGACTACCCCTGAAAAATTGAAGCAACATTTACCTATATATATATATATATATATATATATATATATATATATATATATATATATATATATATATATATATATATATATATATATATATATAAATATATAGATATAGGGCAGAGAATTGCCAATTAGTTAATAAAATTGGTGAGGCAACTCATGCTGATCCCTATATGTTTATAAATATAAATATATGTATATATACATACATATATACATACATACATACATACATACATATATATATGTATTTATGTATGTATAGTAGTTGGCTGCGTCTCGTGTTTCCGAGCTTGCAATCCAGTTCATTTTCCTGGGTGTTTGAACCGCAGATGGCTCTGCAATCCAAGGGTGGCATGAAACATACGGGGACATTGTGGACAAGGGATAGAAGGGGTTGGTTTGGGAAGGAGAGGGCACTGCTTTCTCTCCCGTCGCTTATATACTTATATATATGCATATGTACACACACATACACACACTTATATACATAATCCAAAAGTTGTGCCAAGAGGTTTGGAACAAAGTAGACACTAGATGAGTTTCATACTCCACTCCTAAGCGCAATGTGGTTTGACAACAACCCTCATAACACCAGCTAGGCTATTGTGTGGAGTCTGCATGCCATACAGATAAGGAATAGAGAAAACATTTTACACACACACACACACACATGTATACTGGGAGAAAGAGAAAGATAGGTAGATAGAGGGAGAGAGGGAGAGAGAGGGAGAGAGAGAGAGTTAGCCATTAATTTTATTTTAATACTTGTTTTGATATAAATTTGAATTTTATTTGTTTTTTGTTATTTTTTTGCACTATTATTGTTGATTTTATTTTGATAAATGGTAAAGTATTTTAAACATCTTTTCATGAAATATTTGGTAGAATGACCTCTCAGGAACCTTTTGACAGCTATGCTTTCTTTCTTTTTTTCTCTCCGTTTATACATATATTGATTTCTTAACATGAAATATCAGCATCTAGCTAATTTCCTTCTTTGCTAGGTTTTGTTTTATGTTGCAATTTGCTGTTGTCAAGGAGTTTGAATTGAACTGTTATGGTTCGCTGCTGACATATGATGCACACCAGTGACACCTGAAACAAAGGGTTTGAATCTTCTGATAAGCATATATATATATATATATATATATATATATGTGTGTGTGTGTGTGTGTGCGTGTGTGTGTGTGTGTGCGTGTGTGTGTGTGTGTGTATATAAACATGTATATGCATAAATATGCATATGTAATATGTATATATATATATATGTGTTTGTGCATATATATATATAGATCTACATCAACATATATATAGTTATATATGCATGTGTGTGTATATATATATATATATATATATATATATATATATATATATATATATATATATATATATATATTTACACACACACACACACACTCACACACACACACACTCACACACTCACACACAGATATATATATATATATATATATATATATATAAGAAGGAAGAAAGAGAGGCAGAGAGATTAACAGGTGAAGATATAGATTGATGTAGAATGAATAAGAGATAGAACGATGGAAGGACATAGAACAAAACATAAATATTGTGAGTGAGAAGTGTCAGAGAAAGAAAAGGGGGAATAAAAAGAGATGGAGGGACAGATTGTTATAGATTTAAAAAAAAAAAAAAATACAACTTATGATAAATACAAATTGAACTGTTAGTGTTTATGAAATAATACAAAACCATAATATGACAGTATGTGGGTGGAGGCATGAAAATCATTGAAATTTGATGAAAGCTATCCATTTAAATATATGTATGAATATGTGTGTAAGTTTGTGTATGGGTATGGAAAGAGATATTTTAAATGCATTTATACCAAAATAAATAGAATGACACTCAAATGAATATATATGTGTGTTTTGTATGTGTGTCTGTAATTATGTGTATGTGTATATGCATGTATATATGTATGAGTATATGTATGTAGGTTTGTGCTTTATGAGTGTCCATATCTCCTAAACTCCCATATACACATACACTTACATATGCATACATGTGTAAATATCTAATTAGAAATGTATGTAGACGTGGATGTAGTGAAATACTCCAAAATGATGGATTGAGAGTTCATATTCTTTTCGAAAAGTTGTTAAGTAGATAACGATGCAGAATAATTGTATTTAATTTTAATGTGAAACCTTCTGAAACTGATTGAGCAGAAGTGTTGGGAGATAGAGTATTGTGTTAAATTAAGAGACATAAATAGGGAGAGATATAATTGGCAAAGTTGCAACAAGATTTGAAGTTAATACTGTCAGTGGTTGGCTTTGCACAAGCACAGAATAAGATCCTGTAGAATACGGTTCTAGACCAATGGGAGAATGTATTGTTCTGTTTTCTGAATGCCAGGTCTGGAATAAAGGGCCATAGCTATGGCTATCTGTGACCTGTGAGATTGATACCATTAATGTTCTGCTTAAAGTGATGCTAGTAGACACTTGCAAGTAGAACATGAGCAAAGAGGACTGACATTCTAATGGTGAAAGTACTGGATGTATTGATTAATACAGAGTCTGGTGATGTTGATCACAACATGAGTGATAGAGCATGAGAGAAAAGTGAGTGCAGATTACCTAAGTGAAAATATCATGAGCTCAACAAGCTCTGAAGAACAGCAGCCATCTCGAAGGTTGTTGGATGGGAAATACAGTGTATATATAGTGGTGAGAGGAGAGAAAGTTTAAATGAATGTGATGAGGTAGAGTTGGTATACAATGAGTAACTCCAGAAAAGCATTGAGCATTTTTTTTAAGAATAGTAAAAACTTTAGTAGTAAACAAGTTTAAGGTAAATACTAAACACAAGAGCATTAGACCAAATTTTATCATTGTTCTTGTTTTATGATGATAGTACACAGGGCTACACCATGAAGATAATGTGCAACAAACTGACTAAATGAGGACTCATATCTATTCACAATTCACTGAAACAACTCTCAGCTGCTGAATTTACAGAGCTCTAAACATGAGACAGAAACCAACATTCTTGGTAATATTAATATTCGATTCTTTAATAATCTATTCTTCTATTCTTTAATACTTTATTGTTTGATAAGTGTTAACACACAAAACTCTTGGCTCTTGAGTCACTCTAAATAGTAATAAAAAATATAATTTATTCTTTCTTTGTGTGTCAAGTTATATTTCTCCTGTTCTGTTTCTGATAGGCCAGAATCCTTATCTAAGAATCATTTCATATCTTCTCCATAAGAGCTTGTTTTATAATTTCTTGTGGGTTGGAAACAGATTAGGTTTTAATATTGTTTCACACATTTTCATTTTCATGTTATTCATTGCTCTTTGTGTTGCAGTCAACATATGTGATAAGTAGTTTGGGTTAATCTTGCTTCTCTGTTAATCTGTAAACACTTAAAAGAACATATATGAAACACTGGCTCGAATGATTTAGAAACAAATATACTTAAATATGGACAAATCTAAATTTCCTAATAGCCAGTTTTGCTGTAAATGCATTTAAAGGACTTTAAGTCTGGTGAAGAAATCATCAGTGAAATTATGCTTTCTTGCAGTTATAATCTAAGGTAACAAAATTTATTCATTTTGCATCACATTTGTTGGATTAATAATCAATTATTCTGCTTTAGCATTTCGACACATATATGTGTAAAAATCATGTCCAACTCATATGTTTCACCAAAACTTTACTGTTGATAAATAATTTTTTGGAGGAGAGTTAGCCTTATAAAATTTACTAGAAAAAACAAAAAAAAAAACAGAGCTATAATTTTCAAAACGCATACTTTGAAAACAAAATATAATTTTCAAGACATCATTAAGTACAAATAGATGCCGATATCTGCAATTATATCTTTTACTAATCTATATGAATAGAACATTTTTCATTCTGTGGAGCTCTTTCCTTCCCTATGAGTTTATGCATACACGCACGAACACACACACACACACACACACACACACACACACACACACACATACACACTACATACATATATGCACCTCTTCATCCACCAATCCATCCATCCATCTGTCCATCCATGCATGTATGTATATATACATATACATCCATCCATACATATATATATATATATATATATATATATATATATATATATATATATATATATATAGAGAGAGAGAGAGAGAGAGATGTTAGTATGTATGTACTTATATACATATTTATCTATGTTAGTGTTTATAAATTTTATGCACAAAGGAAGAAACTATCAGTTTCAAGATTCACTCAGTGAATAAAAGACTGAATAACTCTCATTATTTCTGTCAAATTTCTGGGTGACACTACTACCTTTAATGATATTTATTTAACAATACCAGAATGTTTACTTTAAATATTCTAAATTGAAATTTATTGCCTAGTAATATTTCTCACAATAATATAATGTAGATAGTGAGATGTTTTCTTGCCAATTTTGGTTCATTTTTCAATAAAATATTGTTGTCCAATATTGTTTCTTAGAACAATATAGTTGAAGTGGGCAGAAGTTCCACTGACCCTTGTTGTTTATTAATTTTTATTGCTTTTAATTTATGAACTTACACATTATGTATATATATATACATACATACATAAATACATATATATATATATATATATATATATATATATATATATATATATACACATATATATATATTTGTATTATATTATATATACATATATGCACATTCATATATATATATATACATATATATATAATGTACATATATGCATATATAAGTATCTATGTATATATGCATATATATATGTATATATATGTATATGTATATATATATGTATGTATGTAAGTATGTGCATGTGTGTGTGTGTGTGTGTGTGTGTGTGTGTGTGTGTCTGTTCACTCATGTGCACAAACACACACAGAAACACGTTCATATATGTGTATGTGATACTTTTCAAGTTTCTTTTTTTTTTGTATTTGAGTTAATTTATTTTGGGGAAACATAATTTGAAACATAAGTTGAAGATGAATTAGAAGAGACTGACATTGGCAACTATGGAAAATTGATATACTTACATTTATTTCCCTATATTTCTATCAAATATAACTGAGTGCACATTATTATCACTGTCAGTTTTATAATGATGGCGATGTTGATGGTGATCATATTTGTAAGAAATATTATTATTAATATTTGTTTTTAATAATCATTATTATATACTCTTCTTATTGTTTTTCAATCAACATTATTTATATTGTCCTCCTTATCCTCCTTCCCTTCCATTTTTCCGTTCCTTTTCCTCATTATTATCACAACCAACGTTATTTCTTCCTCTTCATCACCCCCATAATCATTGTAGCTGTCATCATCATCAACATCATCATCATCATCATCATCATCATCATCATCATTGTCGTCGTCGTCGTCATCATTGTCGTCGTCATCGTCGTCGTCATCATTATCATCATCATCATTCAATCAATCAATCATTTATATAATACAATCATTCAAAATGAAAATAACTGGTGTTATGTGCAAAAAAGAAAAATTCTAAAGAAAGATGAAGGTTTTTTTTTTATAACTTGCATTTAGAGATAAAATATATTAAATAATAATAGAAAAAAAAAGCAGAAAAGTTTTCACTATATGTTTCAGTTTTTCAGTAAAGTCTGTGGACAATATTATTATATTTTAATATTTTTTTTATTATTATTTCAATGAAAATACATAGAAGTCTGAAGTATATCATATGTTTTATAAGTAAAAAAGTCTAATATATTGCTTACACTTGATAATGTTAAAATTGTTGAGAAATTTCTTGCCAATTTTAGTATATATTTCAATGATGTAGTGTTCAGTAACATTTTCATTATAATTATGTATGTAAATTGGTCAAAAACGTTTTCCTAACTATAATGAAATCTACATTAAGTTGTGATATCAATATGGGTATGGGATTAAACAAATGTGCCAAAAACTACTTAAAGAAGAAGAGGAATGGTAAAATTGAACGCATCATCAATATAAATGTAGACACACTGAAATCAGAGACTTAGAATAGAACCACTTACTGATAATTAGAGACAGATAAAACTGACGTAAAATACAGAAATGAATGAGGACATTAGGAAGAAATATTGCAGAAAAGTTAAACTGATTTTATAATACGAAGCTGATGGCCAGAAATAAGATTATATGCATAACAATACTGCCTTTCACTGTTATCAAAATACAACTTCAATATATGAAGGTGAAAGTTAACTGAAGAGACTCAACAGGAAATCAAGAAGACTACATTCACTGCATTCCAAAGCCATGATGATGATGATGATGATGATGATGATGATGATGATGATGGTGATGGTGGTTATGACGACAACAACATTGACAACAATAATGCTGATGACAATGGTGATGAAGATGGTGATGATGAGGATGGTGATGATGATGAGGATGATGATGTTGATGATTGTGATGAATCAACATGGATTTTTAAAAAATAATCCATATTGATTAAAGGAAATCAATATTGATTAAAGCAAATCAATATTAATTAATAGAAAAAAAATGATGGAAAATAAACAACTTTATGTCAAATACACAACACAGATTAATAAACTTCACTGTGACTTTGCTGTTATCCACCTATCACCAAGCAGCAGGAAATTAAAGATGCAATCAGAGAGCTTTTAGTTGCAGATCAGGATCGCTGACTCTAAACTTGTAATTACCATAAAACAAAACACTCTAAAAAGTAATATAAAAACTTGTAAGTATGCTGTCATTTGCTGAAAAAGAAACATTTGACCACATACAGTACTTGCCAAAAGAGAGTGGAGTGTATTCACAAGCACAACCATGTAACCGGGTGCCTTCTCAGGTTAATTCCCAGTCACTGGAAAATGGTTGTTACAGGGAAGAAAGGTAGAATTTTAGTCTTTGGTTAAGTTTCAGTCATTCACCTGAGATCATGGAGAAGCACTGCATTCAGGATTCAAGTCTTTTAGTTAATCAAATGATAGTCGATCAGTGAAATTAAGTTGGTTGGTATTTGTTTTTATTGTACCTATTTATTGAATTACTAAGTTGACATAAAAGGATGCAACTTGACACATGATTAGTAAAAGTAAAACCAAATACGACACATACATAGAAATATTCATGATGTACTACTACTACTACTACTACTACTACTACTACTACTACTACTACTACTACTACTACTACTACTACCATTCTGGCCATCACTTGGAATTGATGATAACTTGCTACATGCACCAGATTTTGCTGATTGTTTTAAATATCTATAAAGTCAAGAGCAGACATGGGTACCCTCTCAATCTCCTTCTCCTTAACCCAGCAAAAAATTCAGGATGTGAAAGCTGAAAATAGTGCAACAGCATTTGGCCAATATTCATTTCAGCTGAGTATACTGAATCAGCATAAAATGAAGTTCCTTGCTCAAGAATCAAACCTACGACTTTATGACTATGAACACCAAATCCTAACTAGTGGGTAAGTGTTTTCATGCATACATACACTCTCTCTCTCTCTTTCTCTCTCTTTCTCTGGCATACATACACACACACATACATAAAATACTCACACACACACACACACATATGTACATAGTGAGCTTCATCACAGTTTCTGTCAATCAGGTGCAGGCATGTCTGTGTAGTAAAATATTTGCTACCCAACCACATAGTTTCAAGTTCAGTCCTACTGCATGGAATCTTGGGCATGTTTTCTACTATATCCTTGGGCTGACAAAAGCCTTTTGAGTGGATTTGATAGATAGATGGAAACTAAAAGATGTCTGTAGTATATGTATAGATCTATATATCATCATCATCATCATCATCGTTTAACGTCCGCTTTCCATGCTAGCATGGGTTGGACGACTTGACTGAGGACTGGTGAAACCGGATGGCAACACCAGGCTCCAATCTAAATTTGGCAGAGTTTCTACAGCTGGATGCCCTTCCTAACGCCAACCACTCAGAGAGTGTAGTAGGTGCTTTTATGTGTCACCTGCACGAAGGCCAGTCAGGCGATACTGGCAACGGCCACGCTCGAAATGGTGTCTTTTATGTGCCACCTGCACAAGCCAGTCCAGGGGCACTGGCAACGATCTCGTTCGAAAATCCTACGGAAGCCAGTCAGGCGGTACTGGCAACGGCCACGCTCAAAATGGTGCATCTCATGTGCCACCCGCACAAGAGCCAGTCCAGGGGCACTGGCAACGATCTTACTTGGCTTGCCTGGTCTTCTCACGCACAGCACATTTCCAAAGGTCTCGGTCAGTAGTCATCGCCTCGGTGAGGCCCAATGTATGAAGGTCTTGCCTCACCACATCAGCCCAGGTCTTCCTGGGCCTACCTCTTCCACGGGTTCCCTCAACTGTTAGGGTGTGGCACTTTTTCACGCAGCTGTCATCGTATCTTTGTTTGTTCCCCATCACGCTTGACAACTGGCTATGTCCTAGTAACTTAGCAGTTCAGCAAAAGAGTTAGTACCAGGCTTGAAAAAAGTACTGGAGTCAATTCTTTCAACAAAATTTCTTCAAGTCCCAATATGGCTGCAGCCTAACTGAAACAAGTAAAAGATCAAAGATACCAATTGCCACTCACAATCTATTAGTAAACATGAGGCTACAATAGCCTAGTACTTATGGATATATTTTAGAATTATAGACTAGAAACAGTTTAGTAAACATTAGAATGGTATCTAGGTATAATATTGTCACTATACACATTAAAGACAAGGACAGTAAACCAGAAAAATATAAATTTTATTAGGATACATATTCGATGTTGCAATATTTTTGTGTTCAAACGACCATATCTCTTAATAGCCTCCCTTAAAGCATAGGGATTTAACACGTTTTAGATCTCAACAGATTCTGACAAGATTTAAACCTCCTAATGTGTAAGAGCTGAGATTTTTGTATATCAAAGCAAGATCTACATATTGAGGGCTGTAGCTTTATG
Organism: Octopus bimaculoides; assembly: GCF_046866305.1. NCBI lineage: Eukaryota > Metazoa > Mollusca > Cephalopoda > Octopoda > Octopodidae > Octopus > Octopus bimaculoides. The sequence goes on from NC_142928.1 coordinate 37,627,003, forward strand.
TTCTTTAATCATCAAAAATTAAACATAGCTGAAAGGCTGCAATAGTATTAATGGTGTTACCCTAGCATTCCACGTTTCACTAGATGCAACTAGTAAAGAAAAGTAAAAATAAAATATATCAACCAAGAAAATGGAATTACAGACATTTTTACAAAAGCTTTTTGATAAATATTTTGTCATAATCAGAAGGAAAAGACAGTTGTTGTATGTACTGGAATAAAAGCTACTTGAGTGGTTTTTGTCAAGATAAGGACGTAAATAAAGAACAAAAGAGGGCAGAAGGAAATAGCTGAAGTAGAGATTACAACAGATGATCCTAGAAGTCATTTTCCATGCACTAGTGCTCAAAATTATGAGGCTAGCTAGAACTATCTTCAATATCAGGAGTCAACGAGAAAATAGAGTTCCAAGAAATAGAAGATTCTCTTCTTCCAGCATAGGACCAGGAAAATAATGCTATAAGCAATAACAACATCATCTTATCCCTTCCCCTGAAAGTTGCTTACCTTGGGCACAAATCAGAAATCCTTATTATTATTACTATAAAGTATCAACATATTACAACCGATATCCAGCAGAACGTCCTTTTTGCTCTCCATTTATCTTCTCTCAGTAATACAATGGGCACTGCCCCTCTCAATTAGCTGTTTACAACTTTCATGATTCCCTCCTTCTTGACATCTCATTATGTGCTACATTCTTCGGCACTGACTGCTTTGTCCAGTTATTCTCCCCCAGAGTTTCAACATTCTGGATTTTCCTTTATGCTTACATTTTACTGCAAATATCGATTTACAGATGCGTTTTCAAACATAAAAATTAACTTCACTAGTCTTACCTGTCATTGAAAGCCTACAAATATAATGGGCCCATCTCTTCCTTCTCTATTTAATAAAAGAAAAACTAGGGTAATTTCTAATACATCCCTTATCACAAATAATATAATAGAGGCAGTATGATATCCAATATGCTTTTCAGCCTGAAACATTCTGTAAGTCATTTAATGTTTTGTTCATTCTATTATTGATTTCCTGCTTAATATAATATAATAATTCCTGCAGTAGTTTATTTGCTCCCTTTTATGTGCTGTTTTGATCCCATTTTATAATTAGTTATTTCCTCTCTCTATTATGTAAATTGTATCAATTGTATTTTTACACTAAATATCATAAACCACTTTTTATCGACAACCTGCGAAGGTAGAATGTAATATTGTAAATGTAATATCTTTTGCATTTATATCATTAAGAGTCAAAGAAAACCTCTCTCACTAATTGTGTACTAAATGCACAAAGACATATACACACTTGTAAATGCACACACAGAAACATACACACATACACTCGAGTGAGCGTACAGACACACAGATATTGAAGGGATTGGAAGGTCCAGCGCTTCAGAGAGACCAGTGGTTTCCTTTTTGGTGAGAGTCTTTGGACAAGTCTGGAGAGTCAAGCCCGAGATAAAATCTTTAGCTTTTGTCACTTATTGAATTTTTCAATCACCACAAATTTTTGCTCTATAAATGTATTGGATGGAGGTGACATACATATTACACAGGCAACATGGGAAAGAAACTATAACACTGACCATCAAATGCTTCAATCCAAGATTGCTTTCACAGTAGCCCTCTAATGGAACTTATAAATCCATTAAACTAGCAATGGAGAATTTGGTGTATAGGAATGTAAAGTGTACTCTGGAAAGGGATATAAATGAGGTTCAGGGTTCATGAGAAAAAGTGAAAAAACAGGAAGTATAAATGAACGATGGTCTTCGCTTTCCGCAATGCTATATGACACAGGACAATGCTTAGGAAAACCAACTTGAAAACATTAACACTGTACTCATTGTGAAAGTACCACTACTAGAGTAATTTATCCAAGCTTGACTGAAATGCTTCCAGGCTCCCAACACTCGTTCAAACATTACTAAATTCAGAGAAGCCTGAAGATTGCAATAATACACATGCAAAAATTTGAAGTGGTGGGAAAAGAAAGCATCACCAAAGTAGCAATGTGCTACATGTACATAGTCCATTTTGGACAATTTAACATTAACTAGAAGATTTCGGTACATTCTTGGTCAAAGGTAATTTTTCATCATTAAAAATAAAAGGAGTTTAGAGAAAATCACTTGCATGAATTTGGATAACAAAATTAAGATGTACTGAATGCCAAACACAACAACTTCTGAATTTATAAAAATTTCCCTTATTGTCACAGGAGTATAATGTATTAAATTGACTACAACTGATCAGAGGAAGTATGAAAAAACTAGGTTAATGTGGCCAAATTGAATCAGCAAAACATTATTCATGGTTGTCTTTCACTTCTGAAACAAACATCAAATTATCCTTTTTCTTAAGCATTTTTGATCATTCTTGAATATATTCTTAATTACTTGAAATTCTTTCTCTTTCTTATCTAGCAGTGCAAACAATTGCCACAGAGTTTTTGTTTTCTTTCTTTCTTTCATAATGAAAATTTCAATAAATTAATAATCTCTCATGTATTCTATTCAATATACTCTCCATCACATTATATATGTATGTGCCTGTGCATGGTTGTACTTTAAGATGACCATACTGCTAATAAACACATGCATTTATTATATTGCACTTCAGGTTTAGTTTCATTGTTATTTTTTGTCACACTATTGCAAAATTTTCACCAATTCCAAATTCTATGATTTATTATGTATGGTATGTAGACAAGCATTATCAACATAGTATCATGTTTGTGAATGGATATTGTCGCATTACAAATTTGGTTGCATTGTGTCTGTTTTTATTTCCATTTGCTTAGTTTTACCTTTATTGATAGCAACAAAAAGACGTGATAAGAAATCATTCTTGTATGCATCCATCCCGTTAAACATGAAAGCACATATTAAGTTTCATCCGCTACATGTAAAGCTTTGGGTAGAACTGATGGAACCAATCAGAATGTGTAGAGAAGGTAAGAGAAAGTCTATTCCTTACTTCCACTAGATATCAACCATTGTCATTCAATGATAGAAATGGAAAGTGTCATATCCAGGAGAAAATTTTTGAACAGGTTTGAAATATAAAGAAAGGAAGCAGTATGGCACTCTCGTGGATGATACACCCACGAGCAAGATATCTCATAAATTTAAGAAAATGCCATACGGAATAAAACTTAATATCAGAGAAACAGGATTTCCATTGAGTATGTAAATTATACTCTTCAAAAAAAAAAAAGAAAACCTTATATACTGGTAACACTGCAGAATGTGAAAATTCCCAATCCACAGATGACCAGCAAAACTAGGGATATAATGTATCACATGACGTGCATAGAGGAGTAGTGTAAGGATACCATTAAAATCTATATAGAAGAGACAACAAGGAGTACAACTGAAAGGATTGGAAAACACAGGTATGAATACAATAAAATGAAACAGATATTCATACTCAATGAAAATACCATATCAATAAACAATGCATCAATAAACAATGTTGAAATAAAAATTCTTCCCAAAGATCCAAAAGATGTTACTGAACCAGAACACAAACTGGATGTAGTTTCTGTTTCCACATACACCTTTAATATAAAGAATAGATAGAGTAACAACTTCACAACCAAAACCCACCAACTACTGTCATAGTGGTAGAAGTAAAATGATAAAATAAAAATTTGTCATCACGCACATAAAGCACAGTCGCACATCTACAAACTATATACATATATACATAGGCTAGAGACTGTAAACACATTCATATGTCAGCACCAAAAAAAAAAAAAAAGAAAGAAAGAAAGAAATAAAAACTCGCACAATAGAATCAAAACATCTGTAGAACAACAGACTCAAAAGTTTTGACAATATATATATATGTCACTTGGCCAAATAAAATAGACAAGAAAGAAAATAGGTTCGAGAATTTGAAATCATTGAAAAGGTTACAGTATTGTAACAAAAAATTTATGACAAAATTTATCAATAAATCTTAACTACAATTTATGCATGTGTTCATTGGTAGTAAACCTATTCCAAGGTACAATATTGGCTTTAATACAGTATCATATAGAAATTTTGCAAAACAAATTCAGGATGATATGGGTGCGTATCTATATATTTATAGATGGATACATACATATCAATACACACACATATATAAATACAAATAAATACATATATATACATATATATACATACACACACACACATAGATGGATTGAAGTTCCATTGCTTTCTGTGTAAGTAACTTTTATTTATCCTCTATGTAGTATAGTTTAAAATCTATCAGATAATCTGCAGCCTTCTCTTTCTAGTAACGATGTTAATAGAGAAATTTTCAATAATTGTCTAAGTAAACCAATATCTATGCCTATGCAAATCAGTGGCTTCACAGAGATGTACATTCCTGTGTGCGTTTATATATATATACATATATATATATATACATATATATATATATATATATATATATACATATATATAAATATATATATACTTTATTTAAAAGTTATTACTTTATTTAAAAGCTATTACTCAGAGTTTCACGTTCCCGTTTGTCAGACAGGTTTTGTTAAAATAGAACAGAAATAACGATATAATCAAAAACTAGTTTAAAGGAAACAACTTTAAAAATTGATTTGTTTCATTGGTCCTTTCAATTAATGGTTTTAAGCATGCAATGAACAAAATAAACGAATTCAATATTATAAAATCGAAGAAAACCTTAAATTGGAGAGTGGATTCAAAATACATATTGTAAATAATTACATACGAAATATGATTCAATTAATACATTAAAATTAAAATTTTCACACTGCTTTTCATAAATATTTTACAACAGATATACCCATACTAGACCATATATAATATACATATATACATCAAAATACACATATGCAAAAAATACTTGATACAGTCACAATATTTAAAGAAAGATTTTCTTAAGAGTTCTTAACTATTAATAAATTTTTGTAAAACAGATTGACACAAACATTTTGGAAAGAGGCTTTTGAACTGTGTGTAAGAGCTTTCATTGTTCAACTTTTCAAACACATGTATTCCAGTCCAATCTGTATAAAGTATGTTATTTTTAGTAATGGTATTGACTATTTCCAATTTTATTTCAAGTTTAGAATTCTGGCAAAGAATTCCTCTTTAGCCTTTTGTAGGTGGTCATTTTCATCGTTTATTTTGGAAAATGTAAATATTTTGGAAATTTTCATTTGCAAAAAAAGCCTAAATGTCCAAACATGGAACATTTCTAAGCAACAAATCTTTAATTTGTTGTTTGTGTATTCTCGTGCACCTGGTTAATTTTGATCTTGTTTCTCTGAAGTAATTCTCATTGCATTGTGGGCATGTGATGTAGCAGATAGGAATTATTTTTTGTGATTCATATTTTCATTTCCTTTCAGGTGTTTTAGATTCTTGAATCTTTTGCTTGTTCCTTTTTCAATTGTTTTACATGTCCACAATGAAGGTCTCCACAGTTTGTTAACTGCATTACTTCTTTCTCCTAACTGAATCTCACTTTGTTAGCAGTTTTTTGAGATTTTATTCTTTTTGTAATATAGAAATTAGGATTTCTTTTGCACTTGTAATGGTATGATTTATTAGCCTTTTGAAGTATTTCTATTTTTGAAGGAACATGTTTAGTTCTACAAGTCGTTTCTTTCGTCTATTTGTGTCTGTAACTAGTGAGCATATAAGTCTTGCCGTATTGAATGGGATGTTCCTTTCAATGTGGGGTGGTTGGCAGGATCTTAAATCTAAATACAGCTCCATGCATCATTTCAATAGATACCGGTTATAACTGTCTCATTATTCTTAATGATCAGGATGTCCAGGCAAAGAAGTTCCCTTCCATTCATTTCTAGTGAACTTGATCGAATTCATGAATGCTATTTATTAATTGAAGGAATTTTGTAAGGTTCTTCTTGTTTTTGTCCTAAGTATGAAGTGGCTATCCAGTAATCTTTTCCAGTTTCCAATTGAATAGGATTGGAAATATTGATCAAAAATAATTCCAGATAAGTATGAATTTTTTCTTCTGGGAATCCCATTACTAATGTTGATGCGATTTTCGTTCCCATTGCCATGCCATATATTTGTAGGTAATATTGGTTACCAAAGACAAAAATAGTTGTTTTCCAATGCCAATCATAATCCTTCAAGTATAAATCTTTACACACACACACACGCACACATATATATTATCGAGAATTTTGCTCAATAATAATAATAATAATAATAATAATAATAATAATAATAAACACTCCAAAAGAGAAATAGAGTGGTTAAACTTTTAAATTGTCAGAAAGTAATCAAAGGCCTCGCATCTAGCATTACACTTAACAATATTGACAACTCTTTACCAAGTGCAATACTATGTGCAAAACCATTGGTGACTTTCTCACCAACTATGTGCCATAACAACGAATATGCTGCTTGGTAAAATAAAAATGTATATGTATGTACATGTGCATGTGTGTGTGTGTATGTGTGAGTGGGTGTATGTGTGTGTGTGTGAGAGAGAGAGAGATTTACGTTTGTTTTACTTTAGTTTCATATTTATTATAGTTATTACACACTTTGAGAAATATCTCCATGATGTATATTATGCATTTGACATATATTTTCTGATTTGACTTTTTATAATGTGAAAGAAGAAAGGTGTAAGGATTTGGGGGTGCATCAAGCAAGGAAACTACACACACACACACAGACAGACACACACACACACCCACACACACACACACACACACACAACTATACACACACATATAACTATACACACACATATAACTATACACACACATATAACTATACACACACACACACACACACACACACACACACACACACACACACACACACACACACACACACAACATATATTGAGTATCTTCCATTCAGTTGGTTAATGATTCCCAGAAGAAAAAATTCATACTTATCTGGAATTATTTTTGATCAATATTTCCAATCCTATTCAATTGGAAACTGGAAAAGTTTCCTGGATAGCCACTTCATACTTAGGACAAAAACAAGGAGAACCTTACAAAATTCCTTCAATTAATAAATAGCATTCATGAATTTGATCAAGTTCCCTAGAAATGAATGGAAGGGAACTTCTTTGCCTAGACATCCTGATTATTAAGAATAATGAGACAGTTATAACCGGTATCTATTGAAATGATGCATGGAGCTGTATTTAGATTTAAGATCCTGCCAACATATACATAGATGCAGTTAAAATTTGCAAAACATTCCTGAGATTCTCTATATGAGTTCCCCATGCTAAACATATAAAAAAATACTCCAGAAACCCTTCTCTGTGGATTTTCTGGACCAGGCATATGCATATCTCTGCATATAGATATAGAATGCATAAAAATATACACAATAAGAGGGAAGAATACACACTTGTAAACTAAAGTATAAAAAATGTGAATCAGTGACCCTTGAATACTAAAGTGAAATGCAAATCCACTGCACAAATGCAAATTATCCATGAGCACAAACATGTGCATACACTCATATCAGCCGATTCAAACGACCACAGACCTCACCCCCCAGAACTTGTTTAAATATAGCAAAAAGCCTGGCCACTCGGTTAGTGGCTAACTTGAATTTTTCAGATGGAAAAACCTTAAATATTAAAGATGCAAAAATATTACACACACAAACACACACACAGATAGATAGATAGATAGATAGATAGATAGATGAAGATTATTGCCCACTTTCCGTTTACCTGACTGATAGACCAGAAACTATGGTAGAAGTTCCTTTCCCAAAGGACCGTGTGATTGAACACAGAACCATGTTGTAATGAATCAAACATTTGAAATAACTGGTTAATCATGTGCCTATCTAAAGGAAGAGCACGAAGTCAGCAACAATATTTCAACTCATGAGATTATGATTGTCTCTTCTGATATCTTAACTATTCAGCTGCCATAAATCTAAAGCCAATATTTAGAGGGATAAATATGAGGAACTTGATCTGGGCTGTAGTATATCAGACTTGATAATTAATTGTATGTACTTGTCTTGGGTTCAAATTCAACAGGGGCGATGATTTAATCTCTAGTGGCAATTAAATAAGTACTGATAATATATTAAACTTATGCATTATTAAAATAAATCAGTATTATAATGGATAGAAGTGAACACTGCAGAATCAGATGTATGCAGATTGCGCTTTCTATTGTGTCATCAAGTTCAGACATTGACGTTTCCTGCGATATAATCAGATTAAACTGTCTTTGTCTATGGGTGGAAGTACTTGTAAGTATTGGCATGTGATGTTAGTGAAGAGAATTCATTCTGTACATATAAATCTTTGCTGTGTGCAGTAAAATAAACAGTCGTTGATCACTGTAGCTTAACAGCACAACTGAAATTGGCCTTTGAATACCGATTTCTGGAGAATAATGTACAATTGAAGTCATAAGTTTATTATGATGATAGAGCCTTCTTTGGTTTCGACGATGAGCATTCAGTTACTCATGAAATTGGTGTGTAAACAGTTGAGTAGTCCACTGACTCATGTAAACTAAGAGTAATTTCAGACTGAATTAATGAGACAGTGTGTAAATAAGATAACCTCTAACTTGAAAGTACAATCCAACTAGCATATTACAATGTGGGTGGATTTACCCACTTTCACTTGCAAAACAAAAAATTACATCACGGCTGGGTGAAATTTCATTTGATGTTATGAATGAAGTTTTTCAAAACTCACACTAAATCTTTTGTTAACTGCCATTTGACGATCTACTGGGTGTGATGGAAGGTAAATAAC